>NC_056750.1:421068480-421078480 GCF_019279795.1 Protopterus annectens
GGAGATTGGGCAGTGTGTAGTGGTGTGTTTATACCCCACCTGCACCCACAGTAAGGATGAGTGCTGTAGAGGAGTGTCAGGTGGGGATACTATGGATATGCAATTATGGGCCTAGGGGTGCAGGTGTTGGCGGGCGCAGTCGTATTAGGACCACCCCGGGGATGTAAGTAATATTCCGAAATGGGCATAGTTGATGCCCATACCTCTCAACCCCTAAGAGCACATCCACTGGACAGGGCATAAACCATTGGGGGAACAAATAGGGACCATACCTCTGAACTGTCCCCGATTTCCAGGGACGTCCTTGATTTTGACTCAGTTTCTAACTCTGTCCCACTTAATCCCTCCTAAAACTAGTGACATTTGGAAGAAAGGTGGTGAATTACGCATAATGAATAACGACAACAATTAAGAGTTATAAACATCATTAACTTCAGAAAATGTGTATGAATTCATATGCTCTGAGCCTGTCAATGTGTCAGGTTAATAGCACCAATAATGTAAATGTGTCTCTGATGTTGTTATGCCATGTCCCTGATTTAGTTTGTATTTTTCCCCAATCGTATGAGAGGTCTGATAGGGACAGAAAGCATATATTCCACTGACAACCTTAGAAAGATGATAGAATATTAGGTATGCAGTAGCATGACTCAGCTGAAGGATGTGGGTTCCAAAACCCAATTACTTGTTTGTATTGAAGAGTGTCAGTTCCCATGTATTAGCCAGACGGGTGCAGATTGTAAGAGGAACACACCAATAATATGTATCAAACTCTGGACAGGCCTCGGTTTCCGTACAGCCGAACGGCATGCTGTAGCCTAATGGGCAGCCATTCCCGATACTGTAGGCATGTAATCTGATGTAATAGGCATCACAAGGTGATATCGTAGTCCTCACACCCACCCAGGGGCGTGAGTGTCAGATGCAAACACCAAATGCAGTGCATTTGCAAGTGCGGGAGCAAGCGGGTGTAAGCCTATTTGGTCGCCAGTATGCGAGTATTACACTGGTAAAGCAATGTAGAGGCTAACTGAGTGTAAGAAACTGTAACCAGAGGTTAGCATTGCTTAGCACCGCGCAAACCCACGCACACCCGCTCACAACTGCTTTAATGTGCCTTAATCACACCGTATCCAATGGCCTTGTTCTGCCCAGCAACAAAATAAACGGCCTCTGCAAGGCTCGAAACCAGGACCCTGCACACACAGCTATTGTGATTTACCACTAAGCCATGGCAGATATACAGACATCGGACCTTATCACAAACATATCATCCAGCGCATTCATTCAACAGTATAGGAAATGTATTCCATCATGTAGATGTATGTGTGAGTGTTTATGTTACATATATATATATAGATATATCAGGAATATCCCATGTGACAACAAAGCATTACAAAGGAATGAAAAGGGAAACACCAGCAATGCCTGTATTATGTAGTGGTGTTGTCCTATGTAATATCAAGACTCCCTCAGACAGACATGTGTCAGTCATACACGCAAACATTTGTACATTAGCCATATTCATCACTCTGTGCATGTTATTTACATTAAAACAACAGTTCCTGTCCAATCATTATGTGAGAACAGTACTCTTGCAAGGTGCTGTGTGTGACATCATCATCATCATGATAAAGGTAAATGGGGTAACCATAGACGGACTGGTAGTGTTGTGTGCACAATGGGGTCGACCGCATCACGTGTACCTGGAACATTTAGGAGTCGTGTGCATACTAGGATCTTGCGCCTGAGAGATAGGTGTGAGGACAACTGGAGTATGTTGTGATGCATATTAAAAGGGTTATATGTGTCCAGTGGACATGTGTGTGAAATGGACAGCTATGTATGGGGCAAATGTTGTTCTAGGAACTGATTGGCCTTTTGTTTCCGTAGGGTGAGAGTGGGATGTGGGGGAAGGACAGTAGGTATGCTCGTGGAGGATAGGTAGGGTAAGATGACAGACAAGGCAGCATACAGGATCGGTATATGACACAGGTGGGGGGATACAACTCGGATGGGGAGGGGTGTTTGGCATTCACAAGTCCATGAGCCCCCAGATGGAAACAGTGGGACGGAGGTCCCCAGCCATGGGCAGCCACCACTGCACGAAAACAGAGGCAAAGGTGACAATGCTGGGGGCTGTCTAGGAGGGGCAGCCTCAACCTGTAAATGTGACACTCTGCCCTTGAGCTGGTGTATCTGGCCTCAAAACCCCTTAGTGAACCCCCTACGCACCACGTCCGGGACTGTACGACAGCAGACATGTTCCTGTCTGGACCTGCTCCCAGAGGGGACAGGCCCCATCCTCAGTGGCAGTACCACCAGAACGTGGTGCAGAGCCAACAGAGGTAGAGGTCCAAGGCTGGGCCCCAGATGTGCTGGTGCCCAGTGCCATGGCCAGCTGAAGTGGGACAGGAGGTTCTGCCGAGACCTCCAAACCTATACAGCCTATGGTGTTGCAGTTTAAACACAGATATTGGAAACACAGATTGGAAATAGAGTATATTTTAGAGCATTTATTATAACTGTAATTGTCTAAATATTGGTACAACTCAAGTGCTCTAGGTTGCACTGCATCTGAATTGTTTGTGTGTTTTAGCTGCTTTTCTGTATATATAGACTTCTCTGTATATGTAGACTAGCTACTTATTCTGCTGTATTACTGCCTCTTAAATCGTTTTTCAGTTGTGCACTTGCCTTGCTTCATTTAAAAAGTTTTAAATTGCTAATTTTGTAGAGTTTTAATTGCATTTACTGTTTAGGATTTCACATTCAAGTGTGTTAGCCTTTTCTGTGTTTAGTTACTGTATTATTGCATTGTTTAGCCTGTTTCAACAAAAAAAAATACTATCTTGTTTGCTCGCTTCCCACCTTTCCTAGCCAGTCCATATCCCAGGCTTTGCTTGCCTCAGGACTTTATTTTCTGTGTTCAGAGCTATCCAGATCTTGCTGTGGTAGAGGGAAGTCCTGCTGCTTACCAGTGGGAGTGGTGAGCATTGTACTGCCTATCTAACGCTAAAGGAGTGGTTTCCAGCTCTGAAATTGTAATTTTATTAGCCTTTTTGTGCTGATTTCTATCCCTTTCAACTTTCTGGCTTAAAAACGTGTGTGTTTGCACATTTTTCACATCGTGCAGCAATGCGAGGCTACAGTTAAACTATTCAAGCTGCCAGAAAGTTTGCTGTTCAAATTTTCCATTAGAACTAACTGGTTTCTCAGTAGTATTACTAAAATCTGAATCCCTGTGATTAGCACTTGCTCTAGAATCTGCTGGAAAGCACTAGGAAGCTTGAAACTGATACAAGCACTCAACTCTCCTTGTCAACAAGGTGAAATTAATTGTAGGCACTAAACAACCTATAATTGCAAAGTACCTTGCAAAGGTAAGGAAAAACAGCTCTTATACTTTACAAAAAAAGCACCTAAACAGGCATGTCCAGGGGTCAGCTTCCAGTGATTTCTCCTGTCCACCTGGTGAATTTGGGCATACTGGGCCAATGCGGCAACTGCCTCATGTACACAGACAATCCTCTCCTCCTACCACCCAACACTACAACTTGCGAGAGATGCACTTACTTAGCCAAACTGGAAGCAAAGCTCTCTCCGGCCAAGATTGTGCTAAACAGTCAAGAGGAGAAGGTTAACACCTGCACTACACCTCAAGCAACTCATTGCCCTTCAAAACCGACACCATCAACACCCACACATAGCAACACTAAACCCACATATGTGGAAGCCCTTAACATTAACCTGCCCAAGCAACAAGGACCTCCGAAGCTGAAACGCAAACAAACACCAGTCACAACCAAAGTGACACATAGCTCACAACACCAGTGTGCCACCCAAAAACAGCCCCTAAGGCAAGACAATATACCCAACACTTTAGTCATAGTTGACTCTATAGTCAGGCACACTGATGTCCCACTCACTAGGCTGAACAAGGAGAAGATTACAGTCAGCTGCCTGTCGGGTTCCAGGATCCACCACATAACGCATGCACTCAAGTCACTCCACAACAAGTACAAATATGACTCTGTCATTGTCCATGCTGGAGTGAATGACTTGAGACGTACCTCCCTGGACTACATGAAAAGAGACATGGAAGAGCTCTTGAATCATGTGGCCCAGGCAGGTATGACTCTAGCCCTGAGTAGCATCCTGCTTTCACCCAGAATGATACCACAGTATAAGGACAAAATGATTGACTTCAACAATTGGCTAAGCTTCTGGTGTCATTCAAAGGGGATCCAGTATCTGTCTGCCTGGGAAGACATGATCGACTAACCACAATGCTTTGCCAGAGATGGTCTGCACCTGTCACCCCTGGGATTCAGGTTACTGGCTAAAGTTCTTGCCAGCCCTATAGTGCCTTTTTTAGGCAAGGTTCAAAGGATAAAATCACCACCGTAACAGATACAAGCATTCAAAATCTGAAGGTAATGCTACTCAATGCTAGAAGTCTAAACCTCAAAATGCACTCTCTCGAGGCACTCCTAAAAATGGAGAACATCGATATCTGTGCAGTAACTGAGACCTGGTTCAAGACTCCAGAGAGCACCCCTGCAATACCAGGCTACAACTCTTACCACACTTTTCGGCCACAAAACCAAGACTGAAACACTAAAGGTGGAGGAGTGTCCATATTCACCACGGATATTCAAACCTCCAGGTTATTTGCCTAACACAATGCATCTGAAATTCTCCAGGTCCAACTAACACTAGGTAAGACTGCAATCCAAATTGTAGCTTGCTACAGATCCCCCACCATGCCCCAAGATTCTCACTACACCTTTCTAAATATACTGGAAAATATTAAGATACAACCAAACACCCTAATACTGGGTGATTTCAATTACCCTGCCATTAACTGGGAAAACTACTCGGGTACCAACTCCTTTCCCAACGGTTCTTGGAATTAATAAATTCCAATGCCCTGGATCAATTAATCCATTGTCCCACCAGGGGCTCCAATATCCTAGACCTGGTCATTACCAACATGGGAGATTGATGCTACACACCAGTGGTCACCCCCTCATTGGTCAGGTCTGACCATAAGCAAATCACCCTTGACATCCACATCCCACCCCCACCCCACAGTAAGGAAACCTCCTTAAAAAACTTCCCCAAAGCCAACTTCATGCTACTGAAGTCAGAAGTGACAAACTTCACAACACCCATGCAGACAGGATCTGAAAGTTCGACTGCAGAATCCTACTAAGGCAATGTACAAGCACATCCACTTGTGCATGAATCGTGCCATCCCAAATAGAACCAAGATGCTCTTCTCCAAAAAAAGGAAGCCAATCTGGTGGTCCCCTGCTATAAACAAACTGTACAACAGAAGGATGAAACTGTTGCAGAAAAGAGGAAAATCCCAGGATGCAAAAAACTCCCTCACCAGCCTCAGTAAGAAGCTGAGATCCCTCATAAAATCCTCAAAAGTTAGTTACAAAGATAAAATTGCCAAAGATTCCAAAGACAACCACAAGGCATTCTATAGTTATGTCAAGAATCTAAATGGCAATGCTCAGATCTGCTCTGAGCTACAACAGAATGGCATTAAATATACTGATCCCAAGAATATTGCTAATATCCTGGCAGATCGATTTAGTGCCTACTTCACCCCCTCTCACCCCCTAAAGGGCCCATCTCAATACCAAAAGATTGCCAAATTCCGGTAATCATGGCCACACAGGTAGAAACCGCACTCTCCAAAGCTATGAATACAGCATCCATAGGACCAGATGACATCCCAGGCTGTGTACTACATAAATTACAAAATGAACTGGCACCTCACCTAATTGTCATGTTTAACCATAGCCTCACCTCAGGCTTCATGCCCACTGAGTGGCGCACAGCTACAGTTATCCCACTCCACAAGGGGGGAATCCGCTTTGGATCCTGGGAACTACCGTCCCAATCAGTCTGACAAGCCTGATCTGCAAGGTCATGGAATGCATTATCATCGAACTTATAAACAAAGACATTGGCAACCTTCAAACACTGGACCCCACCCAGTTTGGGTTTGTGAAGGGCCAATCTTGCCTCTTGAATCTGATTGACTTCTCGAATCAGTTTCCAGAGCTGTGGATGAGGGTAAGGCAGTCCACACAGCCTATCTGGACCTCGCCAAGGCCTTCAACACCATTCCCCACTCTGGAATCATAGATAAACTTACTAAGCTGGGCATAAATCCCTACATTACTCGATGGCTTGCCAACTGGCTTACTGACAGAACCCAGACTGTAAAAGTAGCCGACTCCAAATCCAGCTCCAGACAAGTGACAAGTGGAGTACCTCAGGGTTCAGTCCTGCGACCACTCTTGTTTGGTATCTACTTCTCTGAAGTACAGGCCAACACTAAGAGACTCGGCTACCAAAGTTAGCAGATGACTGCAAACTGGGAGCCATTATTGAATCCCCAAATGATGTGGATATTCTACAAAAGAGCCTTACAGAAACAGATGCCTGGTGCCAGAGTCATGGGCTCAAGCTTAATGCCAAGAAGTGTATGGTTATCCCCTTTGGAAAAAAACATGTACCCATGAATTACCACATAGGTGGCAGTACACTAAACATCGAAAGTGTGATGAGAGACTTAGGGACACAGGTGGACAGTGGTCTCACTTTCGATAACCACATCGCCACAACAGTCAGGAAATCCTTCTGTGGCACACCTCATCACTAAGGGCTTTTCATCCAGAAAAAAGGAGGTCATTGTCCCACTGTACTCATCCCTCATTAGACCCATTATAGAGTATAATGCCCCATTTGGTATGTACCTCACAAGACATCTGCAACAGCTGGGAAGGCCACAGAAACACCTCACTAAAAGAATCACAGGCCTAAAGCAGATGCCATATGCTGACCGTCTAAAAAAACCTCCAGCTATACTCTGTGGCATATCGCCTACTCAGAGTCGATCTCTGCTTAACATACAAGGCTATGTCAAACCCTGAGCTGTTGGACATGCTCCACTTAAAGAAATCCCAATCCCTCAGAGCCACAAGCTCCAGGGATCTAAACGTTGTCATCACAATGAACAAAACATGCTGGAGGGATAGGTTTCTGACCCAGAGACTCCCCATACTCTGGAATAGACTGCCCATACATGTCAAGCAGAGCGCCTCATTGGCCCTCTTCAAAAGGAACTTTGATGATTGGATGGGAGATAGGAAATTCACCCCGGGGATCATGTCAGTTGCCCTGCTAGACAGGGGTCCAGAGAAGTAAATATTGTGGGAAGAAATATCCAGGAAATTGTTATGGCTATGCTTGTATAGGCCCTAGGGCTGATAGCCTAGTACCAACCTATGAACCTATATGGCTTAGTAATAGTCAACAGCATTCAGGATTACTTACAACAGCATGCATATATATGACCATTAACCCAACACACAGATGGTATACATTTGCAGAGGGAGCACAACACATGCATATATACTGCATGACATCTGTTCAAAGTGTAGAAGACTTGTGACTGCAGCTATGAAAAGTGGCCCATTATTGGCATGTCACTGAGAACCCCAGACAGTGTCTGTCATACCACTGTTTCATGTGACATATATCCAGTCAGGGATGCGATGGCAGTAACTCATCACTATCACCATGTACTGGCTGCAATCCTCACACTATGCTCCTGCTGTTCACAGATGTGTGATCAGTGAGTAACACAGGAAACAAATGGTTCCACACACTGACCAGTCCATAGATGGCCCTACAGATGGGGGTCCCTCACAAACAGAGCACTGTCTTGTCAGTTTTAAAACATGCAGAATAGCCATTACTACACACAACTTTTTAAACAGGCAGTAGACTCAATGAAGCATAGCTACACTTACATGCTGTAGTCATGTCTGGCACATCACCCTCCTGTCTTTAGGCTATTTACCACTGTGTATGTTGTTTGAGGAACATCCAGATATCATCTGTGATGCCGTTTACCAAACACCAGATCCAGGTACCACTCACAGCGACTTTCATGGGCAAACACCAACATGATGTTCCTAGATATTGTACTATGTTTTTCATGCAAATGGCTACGGGAACATCATCACAGCTGTTCCACATGCAACCACATGCAATCAGCTAGACAAGGACTGCAATAGGTGCTGAGGCCATCACCTGATCATGACCATCACTTACAATACACAAGCTGCTGCTGAGCAGGTGTACACCTCCACATCCACCAGAGAGTGTGTGGGAGGGACAGACAGAGGCAAAGTACATCAGAGAAGGGCTTGGAGACTAAAACCTAAGCATCGTCTGTCACACACCTACCAGTACAGGGGTTCAACCCCCTGACTGACTAGTCATTACTATTACAAGTGCATGCAGTTACCCCATGTGCCACAAAGCTGACATGTTGGTGTGCTGTAAGAACATATGCGTGTGTTGGTGAGCGACATCTGCAATAGTAGACATACATTAGGTGTAGTGCACATGGCTGTCCACATGAACAGATGTCATTGTCAACACAACCACACTCTCTAATGGACTCACAGTGACACTCTTTGCCAGGCCCACAAATACACTCCCAAACTTAGTTTGCCACACTGCAGTAATGCACAGGTACTGCATGCACCACAGGGGATATCCGGAGGTTCTATGGGCTAGGGCATGTGAACGTGTTTGACATCTGTCGGTATGCCAATGGGAGTTATACTGGGAGTGATTGTGGTTGGGAGCATCATACCCCACATGCAGACACAAGGTGCCAGTACTGACATGCATGTGTGCATTGCTTCATGGGTGTGTAGTGGTTGGCTGTGCAAGATGGCTGTACAAGGCTAGGTGAGGGGTAATCCTTGGCATCACACCACCTGACAATGGTGTGCAGTCTGGTACAGGGATGTAGTGTCTGCAATGTTCCACACAAATGGGTATTGTATGAACTGTCCTGACATCCTGGTTACCATTGTGTATGGCCATAGCTTTGCAATGCATGACATGTCTATGTTTGATAGTTCTTGACATGGACATTGCCTGGGATGTGCATGTCCCACAATAATGTACAGTGACATGTACAGGTGTACCTGGTTTGGCAGGCACATGTTGTGTACACAGACTGTTATCCTCCGATATGCCAGTACTGGCCTGGTGTGGCAGAACCTGCTTATAGTCAGCAGGTTGACCCTGCACCTGCATTGATAGCATGATACAGGTATTCCCTGGTGTCAGTGGCATTGGTCCATACAGGGCACATGTGTAAGGCATTGTATGGCCTCTGTGGATCACATTTGATGGGACCACATATGTTGCAGGCATCCAGTGGGGAACATAGTGAAGGCACATTGTCTGCAATTATGTGCCTATTGTACTGCTGTACAGGGTGCCATGCCCTCTGCAGCCCACTGCAATCGCACCATGCCTACTATCTGTCATCAATGTGTAGGGTACTAGCAACATAGCTAGATATTCTAAGCAAGTGTGTTTGTGTATGACGCATGGGTTCAGGACGTATTCCGGGTAACAGTAGGATTGCATACTTTGTTCACCAGGCCTTTTGCCAGATGTAGGGGTATGGCTTGCCAACACAGTCCCTTGGCTGACTGACATCTGTACTCCTTGTGAGGTAGACATTGTGACATATAAGATGGACACCATATAGGAAAACTACAAAATCCGCTCCCCAACATGTCCAGTGGTTAGACACTCACAGCCACCTCCACACAGGCTCTGACAGTCAAACAATCACACTCACCTGCCATGTCCTGGAATAGAACCCCTACCTAACTAGTGTATCACACTACAGCATTACGCAGTTACAGCACGTGCTACAGAGATTACTGGGTTACAGCAGTCCCAGAGGTGAATGTCTAGGTGGGTGACATTAGCAGGATTGCCCAAGGTGGTCATGTGAATTGTAAAGAGTGTGCATACTCTAAAAAGCATTGTTCTTGTCTTAGGCAGACAGACAGACAGACAGGCAGACACACACACACACACACACACACACACACACACACACACACACACACACACACACACACACACACAC
>NC_056750.1:421080980-421225980 GCF_019279795.1 Protopterus annectens
GTGCACAACAAGACACATCATCTGCGGGTAGGCCTAACAGGTATAGTTGTAGCACAACAGGAACCTGAACTGGAGTATGGCCATCTGCAGAATGGACAACTACCATCACTATACAGGGTTACAGTGGGCATGCCCATACACTTAGTAGCACAGGGCCGTTTGGGATGCACTATGACTACAACTACACAAGGTTATACTGGGCATGCTCATACATTTAGTAACAAAGGGCTTGTTGGATGCACTGACTCAAATTACACAAGGTGACAGTGGGTACACTCATACACTTAGCACAGGGCTGTTTGGGATGCACTCCAATTCTAACCACTGAAGGCCACAGTGTGCATGCTCAAACACTTACATGTTGGATGTACTGACTTAAATTAAACAAGGTGGCAGTGGGTATGCTCATACACTTAGTAGCACAAGGCTGTTTAGGATGCACTCCAATTCTAACCACTGAAGGCCACAGTGTGCATACTCAAACACTTACATGTACAGATGGACAGAACATGTTGTAATGGACTCCTATTGTAAACACACAGGTTTACAGCTAGGTACATCTTACCTGTCAGTATATATGCACATCATACTGGTTTACTACCTGATACCTATATGTGGCCTGTGAATGATATATCTGTGTCTGTGCTGTGTGATACACATGCACACATGTACATAAAGTACTGACATATATATGTTACGTATACACATTCATGCATGTGTGGATGTGATAGACAATAGGTTACCTGGGTCGCACAGGCGGATGCTACCTACAGCATATGTCACACACCTTGCTGCCCTGAAAGGCATACATTGATAGCAGGTTGTGGACAGTGGCATTATATGTGGAACAGTGGCATGTGCAAGCATAATGTGTGAACCACCTTGTGTAATGGTACTGAGGTGCAGGTGTCAAGATGCTCTCCCGGCTGTGTTAGTAGTTGTCATTATTAGCAGGACTGCTACCCTAAGTATATCTCACATTGGTCATATACACAAGTTCTGCCGCTGTCCGTCACCTTACATGGGTCATTCGCTACCAAGCACATTAATGCCATGCACAGTGATGTCATGGTATGGGTGGCAACTGCTAGACCAAAACAATGAGCCAATGTCCTTCTGTTATTATGAGGTTGTCCAGTGTCTGTCATTCCGGGCTGTCATGACCGATCAACGAGCCTTCAACACAGAGCACATGCATCCATGTTACATGTGTGTGGATAATACCTAGGTCGCATTTACCCATATAGCTGCATTCCAAGGCAAATGTCCTACACACAGAAGTAACACCCTGACACCTACATGACAATTGCATTGGATGCTTATGCTAACCCGTGCTAGATGTGTGGCTTTAGTAATCCATTTGCTCAATGCAGAACCTACAATGGGGAATTCTGACACCTGTGTAGTGAGGAACACCTGGCTAAAGGCTCTGTAGTGTGCAATTGCACTACCACCAAATAACTCAGATCCAGACATGTGGGCCATAATAGTGGTATGGACCATTCTAGGTGGTGGTGTACACATATTCATAAAGACTACTCACATGTAAAGACCACTACTCCAACATAACACATCACAGATGAGTCAGGTACAGGTGACAGTGGCAAATGCTGCATTCTAGGTTATATCCTCATATACATCCACCACCTTGTTCCCAGACTACCAACACACATCCATATGTGGTATAACATAGTATGGTAGACCACCAGATAACCCTCGATTGGTGGACTGCACCTAGGCCTACATCAGCTGTGCAAAGTACCCATGTACAGACACAGCTGCATAATGTGTTATGCAATGCAATAATACCACTGTTTGTAACCAGCTCAGTTGTACATATACCAGGGTCCCTCAGATGTTGTCAGCATTAACACGGTCGACTGTTGCTGTACACCAGTAAACAACATCCTCATGGTTGGAAATTACCTAACCGTATCTGCCCTGGATATGTACATCCCACACTCATACAACATAAATTACATTACCATAGCTTTCGTTTACCTTTCTACATACAGGTGGCTACAGTCATTACACACATGCACATGGCAGATAGCATGCTAACAGTACATAAGGTTCGATATCTATGTTGACAGAGGTAATATCCCCTCTCTAATGATCACCCATGACACCTAACATATCATACAACACCCCATGTGGCATGTATGTCTTTAGACATGTCCACCTAATGCAATACCTACAAACATACCCAAATAACAGGACCACAAGTACTACACAAGGCCTGTATTGACAGACTCAGTAAAATCCAGCTTTGCTCTGTATGTTCCTGAGTAGTCATAGGGGATATGTTCATGACATGTACAGCCATGTGTGGCCACAGCTCCTACATATACTCCATGTCAACAATTGCAAGCCATGCATGCTGTGTGCTGTCTGGACATTAGCCTTAGTACCACAATAGCCAGTATATGCTGGGGTGAGATGTTTACAAGCCACAGACATGCTTGAATGAGTGTACTGCCTAGCTCTAACAGAGCACATTGCTGGCACTCTTCCAGTACACATGAGGTGTGTGTGGCAAATATGATGTGCTCACTGTTGACCATTACAGTGCCCTGGCTTCACCATGGCACTGTCAAGTAACAGCTTGTAGGAGCATGAAATGGAATAATGCTGTATGTGTCATGCTGATATGTGTTGTTGTAATATATGTACACTTGGCTACTCGGTGAAGTGGTGGTGTCCTACCAGTACATGAATACAATATCCATTATGGTATAATGCTCGGCTATGTTTCACACATGGCATGGAGAAGGTGTGGAATGTATCCTCTTGACCTGCTAGTGCACGTACTGATGTAGACCGCATATGTGTACATGTATTGCTGTTTGTGTAGATTCCATGTGTGTGCAGTGTCTGATGTCTGAAGGTGACTGTTGTTTTAGTACATCATGCTGTTGCAATACAGCCTCAACATTTCCAACTGTATATGGTGATATGCTCTAAGTACAGTAAGCCGTACATGAGGTATGGACAGATGTTTGGACATGACTACTAAGTGCTGGGGCTTCTTTGCAGATGAATGATCATGAGGACAGCTCACTGGTGTGTTACAACCAGTTCTACAATAACCTGTGTACCTGCTAAGGTCAGGTTTTGTTAACTGAAGTGGAAGACAGACAATGTAGAATGCTGTAAGGGTGACACTGAAGGCAAACCTCATGACACCTGTAACAGTAATACCTCCCCTCTGCATATATTGTGCAAATATCAGCACAGTTGTCAAAGGAAAGAGTCAGTAAGCATTGTACCAGATGCAATAGTGCTGTACGTCTGTAGTACCTATCATGAGATAGGCAGGTGTTTGATTCACAGTACTGGCACGTGTGGGTGTGTGTCCATATATGTCACGTATGGTTGGGAATACATCCCACATGTTATCACTCTTCTGAACACTGTTGTTGACACCAGTACAGAGTGACGTGTAGAAAGAAAGGCATAGGCAGGTGGTTAAACCTCACTCATGTAAAGTGTCTTTATGTGTGTGACATAGGTGTATATCTTTGTAAATGCCAGTATGTGTGTGTGTGTGTGTGTGTGTGTGTGTGTGTGTGTGTGTGTGTGTGTGTGTGTGTGTGTGTGTGTGTATGGCTGTCCGGTTCCTGGAGTGAGCCTGTACTTTACCATAGTGAAATGTTAATGCCCCCTCCCCCATCCACTCAAAGCAATCTAGCATCCCTGTTGATATCATCAATTGTAGACGGGCATACTAACTGCCTGTTAACATGTACTCCCTGGGGTGTGACCTGTTGTTACATAGCCTACTGATGGACCCCCCTCCCCTCATACACTCACTGCACTGTAGTATTCCTGTCGATGTCCTTGATCTTAGGCCATTCCAACTACCTGTACATGTGTAATCTCTGTGGCGTGTCTTATAATTGCATAGTACTATAATGATGATATGCACATAAGCAGGGGTTTTCATCCGAGCACTGGCAACTGTGTGTGTGTGTCAGAGTGTGTGTTACAGTGTCTGTGAATCCCTGAGTGTGTGGGAATGTCTGTGTTTGCATGCTGTCATGGCAGTGGGTATTACTGCTTCCCAATGAGAAGCCACTATTTCCACTGGCCTTTACCCTTGTCATCTGGCATACCACTCTTTTACCTACTCCGCGCTCCAGGTAACTATAACTGTGATGTGACCCACTATGGATGTGACGGCTCTGACCACAGTAGCTTACTACACAGCTATCATGCTCTTGGATCATTAGAACAGTAAACATAATTGAAACATGGGAGAATATAACTGTGATGTGGAAGCTACAAAGTGCATGCAGGTATTGTCATACTGACCTGTGGGTAGCCAACATTTACATATGGGACTCCCGCAAACACCAACATCCCCCGGCACATGCAACTACACCTGAAAGAGGAAGGCAGAATGTCAAGATCAACATGCTGTTAGTGTTGTTACACATGATACATACTGTCAAACATACAAAATGCATTCTAAAACTGCAATACATGGTATGTCTGCTGCCTGTCAACACTACTCAACAATATTAATCTACAATTGTCTATGTAGTATGTTCACCCTGTGCATCAGACCATATGAATATGTCCCTGCACCGATGGTGTGGATGACAGGGATGCGGCACAGGCATCATCATATGCACATGGTGATAATGTTTGCCAGAGGCCTAGGCTGTGCCATTGGATGACATCATGTGTGTGTGTTAGGGCCTATGATATCATTGGGTATGTGTGGATGTTATGCGTGTGTGTGTGTTGAGGTGCCCTACATTTGTTTCCAGAGTGTGTGTGTATGCATGCACACAGGTCTGGTATGTGGCTGGCCTACACAGGGGTAATATTGACAGCTGCAGACTGTACAAGGCAAGTTTCACAGTTCTCAGTGTCCGGCCACGACCATGTGACCTGCGCCTGCCAGGGGTTGCATGAGCACTACCAGGCAGAGGTCCAGATTAGGTACTGTCTGATGACACATGTCCACTGGAATCGTGTCCCTGTTGCACGTGGCCTGCTGTGTCCTGGTGTGGACTGCACAGCACCAGCTGCACTGCTGCTGCTACCGCCACTATGGGAGCGGGAATGTGCAGTAGCATGTTCACGTAGACCTTCAACAGGTGATGTAGCTGACCTACGTCCACGTGCCTGACACCTCACTCCCACCAGATGTTCCAGTGCAGACATTCCACACTCAAGGATTGACATGCCATGGTCAAGGACTCCCACCATGTCACCCAATTGTCTATCCAAAACATCTGCAAGATGATGGTGAGCATTTGCAAGTGCCTGGACGTTGTCAGTTGATGAATGGACAGCAGCCCTCTGAAGCCTCATACCTTCTCTGTTGTGCCATTCAGCACATGCCTGTGCCTCCATTACAGCCTGAAACATGCGTCTGGTAACTCCAGCTGATGTGCTTGGACTCACAGGGGCATGTTGGCCAGTGGTCCTCCTATGACAACGCTGGGCACATGCCTGTGTGGGACATCACCAGTCTGTTGACTGGGATCATGGTGTGCAGGCACACCTTTCATAGCCACCACACTTCCCTGTTCCATGCTACCACCCGCCAACTGTCCTTCCTCTATGGCCAGTGGTGATGGGGTATGTGCAGGCAGGGGAACTGTGTGTGAGGATGAGGGGGAGATAGGTGGAATGGCAACCAATGGCACAGATTCAGCCCCTGTCAACCCTGCCTGTGCCTCAATCATACTATCATCATCACTGCTACAGTCTGTGGGGACACTAACATCAGGTGGACAGCAGGAGGGCAATGCACCTACATCAACACCTATGAGGGGAAGACAAGAACTATACATTACAAGTTATACCAGACACAGACACACAGATAGACAGAGGCACACACAGACAGAGAGACAGAGACACACACACAGACAGACAGAGACACACACTGACACACACACACACACACTGACACACACACACACACACACACACACACACACACACACACACACACACACATAGGCCAGACAGACAGACAGAGACACATAGACACACACACACAGATACACACACTACATGCAGGTGATATGGCAGATGGCATTCAGCTTAGACAATTATAGTTTCAACTTAGGCAATTATAGTGATAGCTATCATACATCCCTGAGTTGCACACAACAACATGCATGTGTTATAGCAGATGGCATGCACCTTACATAATTATAGTGGTGGTTAGCATACATACCTGTATTGCACCATTTGTGTTAGTAGCCTATGCCCCATACCTGCAACACAATGCATGCACTTTGCACCATTGCACTGCACTGCCATTGTGTGCACAACATACACCACATGTTAATAGACCATCGCTGACCTTTGTACATCTGCCACTGATGCTTTGTGTTGGCCACTGCCCCTATTTGTGAGGACATGAGCTGTAAGGTATGTCGACTACATACTATGTTTTCCTGAGCCTTAGCTTGCATATCTCCCCCAAAGCAGTGCATGTCTGTTCAGCATTATTCAGCCTACCCCTGAGCTGAGTGTAGACATTGTGCATGTGGCTGTACACACATGTTTGACATGGCTGTCCCTACTTTGCAATGGTGCCACAGACCAGCACAGGTTTACAGTACACCGGCCTGCTGTGTGGCGTATGACCTTGCCAATCACATGTAGTATGACATGTCTTCTTTTGGCGTGTTGAATGACATGCATACATGTGTAACACAATGGTGTCCTTTCCAATCTACAGTACGGTAATGGTGTCCCAATGCAGGGACGTGTTATACTAACATGGGCCTTCAGCTGATGCAATGTTGTCTGTCCACTCTACAAATATGCAGGGGCATACTGCACATTGAGCTGATGTGCATAGCCATTGCAGGGCATCATGTGGCTTTACAATTGCTATACAGTGTGAGCTGCTGACACAGTTCATAGCCATGACTATGTTCACATACAATATATATCTAATGTGGAATGAGACCCACGTCACCTAGGTATATACACAATAAACCTTAATGTGGAATGTGTAACACAGGTCACAGAAGGGTATACGGATGACACTCCTGCACATCTGCAACCATATTACTGATACCTAGCAACTATGCCCACACATGGCTAACTTACAAGTAGTCTATGTCCCACATGCCATCTGTGTACCTCACATACATGAGTAACAGGCATGACAGTGATGTCTGACACCAACAAGGTGAATGTACTGTATTTGTGGCTTGATGTGGATGTATGTGTATGTTGTGCAACACATGTATGTATTTGGATACTGTATAGGTGAATGCTTCCATGTTGTGACTCATTCCACATGTTCAAGACATGAACATATGCCTACACAAGCTGTGCACAGGCCTGTATGGTGTTTAGTGTTTCACATCTGCAATATCACCATTACTCAAAGGCCATAGTTGTATTGTGTCAAGCCAATGTACAACAGCATGTATACACATGTACATCACTTCTACTGTGTGTGTTGCTTCATGTCTCTGGCCATCCTCCATGGCCATGTGTACACATGTTCAGTCCAATGGTTGTGATGGCCATCTTATTTCACATGTCAGTGTTATCCCATATGACATACACCCATAGATGTCATATGCCCCACTGAGAACAGGGTTATGCAGACAAAGGGTGGTATGTATGGGATGTGAGACATGTTTTGCAGGATAGTTGAGCAGTGTTGCAGTCAGCCCACTACATGTCATGGACATGTCTGATAGCACATGACATTGTGTGACATGCATAGCAAGGGTATACTCCACAAGGGTGTATCCTGTGGGCCGGGCATACTCCAGCTCCAACACATTTAGTGTGTGTGCACATATATGCTCTCTGTACAGTACTGTTCGTATTCCCAACATGTGTAATGCTGATATGTAGTACCTGTCCCTACAGTGGAACACACCTCCACCATTGTATTCACTGTTGTCCACACATATGGCAATGACCGTTTGGATGGTTTAGTGTAGGTGTTTCATATAGTCTTCAGTTGTTTCACATAGGTAAACAATGTGATGCATTGCAGGTCTGAACAGTGTCCATTAACAGGACCACCATACATTATGTGTACGTGTGTTTTGGCAGATATCATTCAATTAATATGTTCCGTGCATTATCAAGCCTGGTAAATAATAACAATCTCACCTGACACAGGCTGCTGTCACTGCAAAACACCAGAGGTACCTAAACAGGAGTGTCACAGCAGTAAGATCATTATCCACACCTGTGTGATAGCTACAGGGTGTGATGTCCATGTTAGCACATAAGCCAGTACAATATACTATACTATGGAGTATGCACATCTGTGCATACATAAAGTAGCAGACTATAGTATGTGGCATGTGTGCATACATGCCTTGCATATGATGTTACATTACATACTTTACAGTAACACATGTAACTATGTGATATATAGTTGTGTATTATGTGCAGTAGTGACTTACCAGGCAACTCTAGGCTCGGTGGTTGAGAGACACCCACCTCCACAATACCAGCTAAAGCTTGTTGATGGAGGTCTGCAGGTGTCCCCAGGTTGGCCAGTAGCTCCTCGGTATGTGTGAGTGGGGGCTGGGTGAATGCCCCCCCAACTGTTGCACCTTGTTCCCTGGTGATTGCATTAGCACCCTGTTTTGCCCATCTTATCAGGTCAGTGCAGTGTCGGTACACCTGCTGATAGGTGTGATTGTGACAGCCAACATCATTTACCCTCCTGCAGAGTTCTTCCCACAGGGCATCCCGCTGCTGTGCATCCTGTGGCACATGGCTGAAGAGCGTACTGTAGTTGTCGAGGTGGTATGGGATGAGGACCTCATCCCCCAAGTGGCTGTACAGTGGCAGTCTGCTACATCGCATACCTGGAAGACATAACGATGGAGACAGGTCACAGTAACTCACAGAGAAGTACAGCAGTACAGCTGAACATACATGTGTATCACATTTATTAAGATTACAAATACATCTTTGACACTAAATACTACTTGACACTAACACCACTGACATGTATAAGTCACATACATTTGACACCTACTGGTGATGTGATGTTATCGCCATATATGTGTGTGTCATGTGATGACATTGCTCATACACCATGTGGATGTTATCTTGACGTGGGCATGTTTGTTTGCCTGTAGTGGTGTCTTTACCTATCAGCACATGCCTGGATGTGTTCACATTAATGCAATTGACCTTCATGCTGTGTATATGCCACATATATAGTCATACAAAGCCGTTAGGGACATGACCTGTGACCCTATAGACTTGCAAGCATGCATGTGTTTTGCCATATACAGCTACATGGCACTGTACAGCTGTGTAGCATCCTGCCATATATAGCCTGTGTTGCACATGTGTAACACATGGGACAATAGCTAGCCTGATGGTATTTGCAGGGTTGGATATCAACTATAGCATGTATGGTCATAGTGATTTTGTAGGCTATATGCCCTGGGCCATTTATAAGCCTAGGCAGACAGCTTACCTAGCTGTAGGCAACAGACATGTAAGTTTCAGTGGCCAGTTCAAGCAGTGCCACAGAAATGATACACATGGTTACTGATATATTTGGCATGCGGTCATCACACCATGTCACAGAGAGGGGAGATGTGCAGCTTCACTGGACAGGGATGCATAGTATGGCAAGAGTATGTTAAGTATATCAGACAGGGATCTGTCAGGCATGTTGAGAGCCTTGTACTAGAAAGGTGGATGTCCATGACGTATGTGTTTATTTGGGATCAGGATGTGCTAAGTGTAGCATGTCCAACACCTCTGGGTTGGACATGGCTTTATTCAGGGTAGGCTGCATGCTACATAGTGCAGCTAGGGATTGTGAAGGGCAGTGCAGGCGCTCTACACATGGGCAATAACCCTTAAAGGAAATATGTGATCTATTATGGGTCACATGGGTGTTGAGTATGGCTGAGCAGTTATCTCTGATTCCTGGACAGCTCCCTGTCATGATTAGGAGTGCCACATACGACTACCTGTCTTTTGTGATGATGTAACTATCAAGGGGAAGTACTGTCCAGCTGTATCCCATACACACAGTTGCCATTATGTTGACTGCTGCCTAGGTGGTAGTTAATAGGTACAGGGTTTGTAACATAGGGCATGACAATGCAATACTTAGCTGTCAGATTGTGGCCATACATCACACACCACACATCTGACACACTAAGGCCATTCTGTATGTTGAATGCAGCACACAATGAGTCAACTATTGCTCCTAGTTCATAGTCATTTGCAAACATTAGTAGGCTGATACCTTCTGTGTTAGTCTATGTGGTATAGATAACAAAGAGGGGGAGTACCAGGAATGACCCCTGTATTACTGTGGCTGGCACTAGTTTGATGTGCATGTATTCGTCAGACACCTTCTGTAGTGTGGGTTCTGACAGCAGTCCATTTGTCAACCACTTCTGTGACATAGGAATATACACCTAGTTTACTGAGTGTAGCTGGAACACAGTATGTGTGCTGGTGTCCTACAACCTGGCAAGGTCATGATATGCAGTGTGAGTCAACCCTACTGTCATCTACATCTGTACTGAGTACATCAATTACGTTGACCATGGTTCATGGCTGTACAGACCAGACTCAGCAGGGTAGTTGTGCACTATGTCCCATTATCAATGGTGTCTCCCCCTTTGTGGGGTGTGATAACTTTTGCTGTGCACCATTCGGTGTGTACACAGCCTGACATGGAGCTGTGATTGAACATGATGTGTATGTGGATAGCAGAATGTTCTTACATTTGTGTAGGATACAACCTGGGATGTTGGCAGGTCCCATGAAAGCTGTATGTATGGCTTTAGACAGTGCAGCTTGTACCTGCATATTTGTTAGTACAGGGGCTTTGTAGTGTACATGGATATATTACTAAGTGTACCTGTTGGGGGTGGGGGAGGTGGGAGTGGGTTTAGGTTCTCCGGGACCCTCTCTGGATGAACGGGTGCTATTTCTGTAGGTGCAGTACCTCCCATGCCATAGTGCTGTGCAGCACGACAGGTCTTGTCATTGCCATTATGATTAATGACACAGCTATAGAATGCTCTGTGCTTGGCCTCATAATATGTGGCTGATTAGTTTCACAGTAGCTTTGCGTGGTTTTATATGGTGTATCTGCATCTTACTGAGGCTGACCAGGGATCACCTAGACTCATGTGTTCACTCTTGCAACAGTTACTACCTTCTGTGGTACAGTTTAAAGCATGGTACCACCAGTTTGCCTACTTGTTTGTATTGGGTTGACTCCTGGTTCTGTTTCAATGGCACAATCACTGCACATATGTGATTGCTTAAGGTTCATTTGTGTAGGATTCAGCATTTGCACATGCATTGTCCATCTGCATGGGTGCTATGGCACTCACCACTCTGCTCTTAGAAAACATAACACTGGCATTGGAGACTAACTATGTGCAGTATACTGGTAGCCCTGTTTGTGTGACTACTGTGATCCAGGTCAGTGGGGTCGATGGAATCCAACATGTATTGAGCGCAGGTGTTGGTACATGAGGAGTCTTCCCAGTTCATAATGGAATAGTTGAGAGTAGCCATTAGTATGGTTCTGTCTCAGACCTAATCATCCCCATTACAGCACATTATGACAGTTGGGAAGTCCGCAGCCTGGTGGGTGATCTGTCTCAAGGTGCAGTTTGAATTCCACTTTGGCACAAAGGTAGTTGTTCAGCATAATGCATCTGATGTTATGCAAGTGCAATTACCATGGGGGTGTACATATCCTTCAGGAATATGGACACACCTGCGGCCCGTGTGTTCCAATAAAGGATAATGGGCAAGAGGTGAGGTATGTGTTATAACATGGTCATGCAGGTGTGCTCTCTGGAGCACTGAAAGGGATTGACATATGTGTGTCCATATAGTGTTTCTGACATGTATCATTGTGTAGCGAGACCCACAGTTTATTGCTTGGCTGTCCCTATAACAGCAGTGGACCCTCACTTGAACTGTGCATGATGAAGGCACTATAGGGGAAGCATGAGCCCTAGGCAGTATCCAGATTCCCAGGGGTGACAGGTGCAGGCCCTGTCTGGCAAAGCATCATGGTCTGTCAACCATGTTATCCCAGGACGACAGATACTGGATACCCTGTGACATGCACCACTACACTAGACAATTGTGGAATACAATCCTTTTGGCCCTGTACTGCAGTATCATTCTGGCCAATGGCAGAATGCTACCCAGGCTTTGGGACATACCTGCATGGGCTACAAGACCTGACAGTTCCGACATGTGTTTCCATGCAGTCCATGCTACTGCATCACAGGTCCTGCACAACAACATGGAATAAGCCAGAGCCATGTGTATAGTTCAAAAGGTGGTCTGAGTGTATGTGGCTAATCATGGCAGACAGGCAGCTGACAGTATGTATGCCCTTGTATAGGTCAGTGTTTAACATAGTGCTAGAGTTTGCATTCACAAATGAGTACTGTTGGGCATGTTTCCAGTCATATGTTCAGAGATGTGGCACAATTATGCAAACTATATCATACAGTTTGTGTATTTCGGTGTCTGTCTCTTCTTGCTTGGGGGGTAACTTGTTTGGCCAGATACTTAGACGCATCTGTGAATGTGTGTGATGTCCAGTAATGTGTGTGGGTGTCCTTACTGTGTTCTGGTAAGGGTATGTGTTGGTTGTGTTGATGAGCTGCATGTGTTAACCTACACCTCATGACTGTCCAGTCCAGTCATGGCTGTAGACTGGGCTGCCTTCCAGCTTACCCCTGTAGCTGCATCCCAAACAATGTGTGGGGCATGGTGTTAGGTGGGTCTGGCAGTGTACATGGCACACAGATTACATTCCCCCAGGATGGCCACATACACAAAGGTGACATTAGGAAACACCAGTAGCTGACTAGTGGACATGCCTGTATGAGCAGTCAGTACAAGTACCAAGTACTGTATTTAGTATACGTATTGCCTATGAAGATGTTTTAGAGAGTGATGCTCACACATAAATATTTGTGTTATGGACGTGACAACACTGGCTATTACACAAACATTGTAGCTACCTTTAGCAACAATCCTCCTCTGAGGAGCACATCACATCCTGTTAGTTGATTACAGATGATGCAAGTGTCTACAGGTCTGTTTCCTTCTCTGGGTATATACTCACATATCCACCAGGACCATGAGCTCTGTTGGGCACAGACACCCACTCTCCAAACAGAGTCATGTATCAATAAGCTCTGATGCCATTATCAGCATGATCAGGATATAATCAGATAGTGTGAGCCATCACCTATGATGCGGCTATTACACACGGGCGGCTGTCTCCTACATCTTACATTCCTACTGCAGATGTTACACTGGAGTTAAAGATGATATGCAACCTGTTTCATTACCAGTGATGTGCACTACCTTACAAACAGTATGTGCAGGTGGCTGTTTGATTGGCAATGAGAGGTTGAGCTACACAAACCTGGTAGTTTAACCAGTGTGTCTGTACTCTCAATATCCACTCTATGTAGGTGTGCACATAGCCATTTGGCCCAGCCCTGTAACAAGGGTCACTACACATTTGCATAAAATGTACACATGCACAGCTGTTATTGCTTGCAAATGATAGTAGAGAGGTGGATATTACATGTGTTATGTGCATGGATAGTTACCTGGCTCTTCCAATTATCTTTGCTATCATGCTGCTAACCTGTCAGATGAATACTAATGCAATGTATCCTGTCACTGAGTATTGTAATTGCCAATAGACATAACTACTGTTTGCATAACATAACAGAACTGCTATGAAGAATAGAATACAGATCTGCCTAGAATACTGTACATTACACAGTTATTGGCACAATATCCCGCAATGCACACCATATTTGCATGGTAAGACCACCTTTAACATGTTCATCTTACTTATACACCCATACATATGTCGACTATTACAATATATAGACATATACTATCCCCTGTTATAGCACATACTTGTTGGACCAATCCTGACACTGACAGTGACTGGAAGCGAATTGGTGGGTTCCAAGCCCATATCATCCCTTGTGGTGTATGTGGAGTGTGCCGTGTGGCCTACAGCAGTACACACATAGAATACTACAACCATTACTACTGCTCAACAATACATCGCTACAAGACAGCTATTTCCACTATATGCATTGATTACACTGTAATTCTCACAGTACAGGAACTACATACACAGACATACTACATGTTATACATACCGTCTTAGTAATCGGAGGTGTTATTAACTAGTGTAATATTCGTTTTTGGTTCATCTTTCAGTGTTTTGTACTGTCCTACAGGTAGATACAGATGGTTTGAATGTGTGACAAGGCAACCTTTTATAGTTACAGATCAGTAACATGTGCTATCCCGTAAGTAGCTAATTACATGCACATCAGCTGTGCTGCTACTGCCTTAGCCAATAACATGGCTACAGTGGAGTATAACTGAGTACTCCACTTGGGTGTTGTCCCTTTGCCTTACTTGTGAAGAAGACAGCGTGGAAGTTTTGTTTGGAATCTATTGCAACAGCTGTATGGAGATGAACAGTAATATATTGTGTGTAATGCCTAGAGGAGTTGATCTAAATGTGAGTACTGCTGTTATATTTCTGAACATTGCTACTTGTGCAGGGTTTGTCTGTACCTAATACTTCTGCATATGTTTCAGTCTGGCCAGGTTGTTTGACCAGCTCAAGGCTGCATAGCTATGCATATAATGTTAGGGGGTTTACAGTGTGCTTACCAGACATATTTAGTTTGGTGTTACTGTGTATCATACTGTGCTAATAATCAGTAAGTACTCAGTAAAATGTCCTGGTGTACGAACCTTTCAACCCTCTGAAATAGGATTAGTTCATACAAACCCTGTTACATCAGCAGCTGTTCAATTGTATAATGGCAACTATTTCACATACGGCCATGTTAGTGTGTCTGTGTCCAGGTATTTTAAGGTTTCAGCAGATGTTGTACGGTATTTGCATAATTGGTTATGGTATGACAGCATGCATTGATGTAATTATTTCGGTTGTGGGGTAGAAGTTGGTGGGTGTACATAGCACATGCAGGTGTGTAGGAACCCCTTTTATACAGCATCTATATGTGTGTGGGTGTTCTTTCCCTATGTGAACACCTATCCCTTAGTGGACTAATACTATGGTAATTGCAGGCTGATTCATTAAGGCACTATTAAATGCTTCCTGTATAGCATGCAGGTACTGTTAGTCCTTGAATCCTTTTGGCAATACATCGGAATGTAATAAAGATTTGCAAAATGAAAGCTGTCTGTGTAATTCTGTCATGGATATTTGCAGTCATTGCAGTTGTGTTGGTGACTGTGTCCATAGAACATAATTGTAATAGTGTATTGGCATATACTCTTCATATGTTATGCTCATATTGTTTTGGGGGAGCAGAATGTGTGATTGCTATGGTCCATATTATACTCAAATATGACCACTTCGGATGCTATCTACAGACATGTATGTATGTGTGTGTGTGTGTGTGTATATATATATATATATATATATATATATATATATATATATATATATATATATATATGTGTGTGTGTGTGTGTGTGTGTGTGTGTGTGTGTGTGTGTGTGTGTATTATATATATATATATATATATATATATATGTGTGTGTGTGTGTGTGTGTGTGTGTGTATATATATATATATATATATATATATATATATATATATATATATATATGCTTCTGCTTTTTTCGGCTTTTTCCCAGTTAGGGGTCGCCACAGCAGATCACCTGTCCGCTCATGACCGGCAGTGGAGTTTTACGGTGTCGAGTTGCCAGCCCGGCGCCCAACCTTCCACAGAAGGTAAACACACGCATGCACTCACTCACTCCTTGGGCCAATTTAGAGTGTTCAATCCACCTACAGCATGTCTTTGGAATGTTGGAGGAAACCGGAGCACCCGGAGGATACCCACGCGACCACAGGGAGGACATGCAGACTCTGCACAGAAGGCACCCCAGCCGAGGATCGAACCGGAGAACCTCTTGCTGTGAGATGGCAATGCTAGTCGCTGCACCACCGTGGCCGCCCTATGTGCCATCATCATCTTCTGTCCGCTGTTCCCATTAGGGGTCGCCACAGTGGATTACCTGTTTCCATTTCTTCCTGTCCTCTGCATCTTGCTTTGTCATACCAACCACCTGCATGTCCTCTCTTACCACATCCATAAACCTTATCTTAGGCCTTCCTCTTTTCCTGTTACCTGGTAGCTTCATCCTTAGCATCTTTTTCCCAATATACTCAGCATCCCTCCTCAGCACATGTCCAAACCAATGTAATCTTGCCTCTCTGGCTTTGTCTCCAAACCTTCCAACCTGGGCTGACCTTCTAATATACTTATTCCTAATCCTGTCCACCCTCATCACACCCAATGCAAATTTTAACATCTTTAACTCTGCCACATCCAGCTCAAACTCCTGCCTTTTTGTTAATGTCACTGTCTCCAACCCATATAGCATAGCTGGTCTCACTACCCTCTTA
This sequence comes from Protopterus annectens, assembly GCF_019279795.1. Taxonomy (NCBI): domain Eukaryota; kingdom Metazoa; phylum Chordata; order Ceratodontiformes; family Protopteridae; genus Protopterus; species Protopterus annectens. Next base: position 421,097,452 of record NC_056750.1, read on the forward strand.
TAGACCTTCCCTTTCACTCTTACAGGTACTCGTCTGTCACAAATCACTCCCGACACTCTTCTCCACCCACTCCATCCTGCCTGTACTCTCTTCTTCACCTCTCTTCCACACTCACCTTTACTCTGAACTATTGACTCCCAAGTATTTAAACTCATCCACCTTCTCCACCTCTACTCCTTGCATCCTCACCATTCCTCTATCCTCCCTCTCATTCACACACATATATTCTGTCTTAGTCCTGCTGACCTTCATTCCTCTTCTCCCTAGATCATATCTCCATCTCTCCAGGGTCTCCTCCACCTGTTCTCTACTCTCACTATAGATCACAATTTCATCAGCAAGCATCATAGTCCATGGGGATTCCTGTCTGATCTCATCTGTCAACCTGTCCAGCACCATTGCAAATAAGAAAGGGCTCAGAGCTGATCCTTGATGCAACCCCACCTCCACCTTAAACGCATCCGTCACTCCCACCGCAGACCTCACCGCTGTCACACTACCCTCGTACATATCCTGTACCACTCTTACATACTTCTCTGACACTCATGACTTCTGCATACAATACCACAACTCTTCTCTAGGCACCCTGTCATATGCTTTATCTAAGTCTACAAAAACACAATGCAACTCCTTCTGACATTCTCTGTACTTCTCCATCAACACTCTCAGACCAAACATCGCATCTGTAGCACTCTTTCCTGGCATGAAACCATACTGCTGATCACTAATCATCACGTCCCTTCTTAACCTAGCTTCTACTACTCTTTCCCATAACTTAATGCTGTGACTGATCAATTTAATCCCTCTGTAGTTACTACAGCTCTGCACATCACCCTTATTCTTAAAAATCGGTAACAAAACACTTTTTCTCCATTCCTCAGGCATTCTCTCACTTTCCAAGATTTCATTAAACAATCTGGTTAAAAACTCCACTGCCATTTCACTTAAACACCTCCATGCTTCCACAAGTATGTCATCTGGGCCAACAGCCTTTCCATTTTTCATTCTCTTCATAGCTATCCTTACTTCCTCCTTGCTAATCCATTGTACTTCATGATTCAGTATCCCTACATCATCCAACTTTCTCTCCCTCTCATTCTCTTCATTCTTCAACCCCTCAAAGTACTCTTTCCATCTCCTCAACACACTCTCTTCGCTTGTGAGTATGTTTCCCTCATTATCCTTTATCACCTTTACCTGCTGCACATCTTTCCTAGCTTGGTCCCTCTGTCTAGCCAATCAGTAAAGGTCCTTTTCTCCCTCCTCATTGTCCAACCTTTCATACAACTCTTCATATGCATATATATATATATATATATATATATATATATATATATATATATATATATATATACACACATATATGTGTATATATATATATATATATATATATATATATATATATATATATATATGTATATATATATATATATATATATATATATATATATATATAGATAGATAGATAAAGATATATACATTATTGCATATGTTTATCTGTACCTCCATAGATGTGTAGATGTTTTTAACCTATCTATTTATCTACATATATATGTAGACCTGTATATATCGACATTTCTCTATGTATCTCTCTCTCTCTCTCTCTCTATATATATATATATATATATATATATATACATATATATGAGCATACACCTTTAATTGGGTACATGGCGGGTTGTCCCATTTCAACACATTCTTCCCTTTTGTGTTTTAACCTGTCTGCATACACAACTGGTATAGGTACATCCCAGGGAGCTTAGTGTTAGGTTACTCTAAGGATGGAGTACATGGTTGCGGGTTCTACTCCTGGCAGGTGTTATTATTTTACCTCTCAGAGTAGGCACTGGTAAGGAAAGTGTGAATAACACACAATTACATGGCTGTGAGCAGGTTTACCCGTGGTCTGTGCGATGTTAAGCAAAGGTCAAACGTGTGAAGAGCTTCTCCGTTTACCGTGTTTCAGCGCTGCTTACCATCGTGCAAACACGTGGAAACTCGCTTACAACTGCTTAAGAGTGCTTTAATCCACCTGTATCGAAAAGCCCTTATTCTGGCCCTCAAAATAACCTAACAGCCCTTGCAGGTCTTGAACCCGGGAATATGAACACCACAGTCACTGACTTTACCACTAAGGCATCTCAGATATGTATGAATGTTACTGTACTACAGACATTCCTCACTACTGAAAACAAATGTGACAGTCAGTTGGTGTACATATGTCTGATACATGTTAATGTTCAATGTTCATATGTTTGTGAAAGTAGGTGTTGCAATGTGACATGACAGGGTGTATTATGAATGAGTAAGGTTCTTGCTTTGTGTCCTTTTTATATTTTCCCCATACTCCATGTATGCCCCTCCAATTCACTTATTGGACATCCAACCCAGGCCCTGCTTGATGCATGATTGCATTACACGTCATTCCTCCCCCACCCCAATCTTCACATACACAACAGCCACCCCTTCTATGGTGAATTAGGTTAATATTAATTGTTATAATACCAGAGCTGCATGTGTTTTGTGTACACTCCAATTCCTATGGAGTGCTTCTGTGTCACGAAGTGTGTTCATAGATGTTTATATATATGGCTATTGATGTAACTGTATAATATATATATATATATGTGCAGACATCACTGACATATATGGCTATTAATGTAACTGTATAATATATATATATATATATATATATATATATATATATATATATATGTGTGTGTGTGTGTGTGTGTGTGTGTGTGTGTGTGTGTGTGCAGACATCACTGACATATATATATATATATATATATATGTGTATATATATATATATATATATATATATATATATATATATATATATATATATATATTTCGTACTAGTTTGTAACATTAATACATCTATAGACTGGAATGTGTTGGTTCACAAACTACAGTACATTACAATGTACTGTACATATGTACACAAAGTCACTGTCCCATTTGTGATCATTACAGTGAAATGCATATGGTATAAGGTGTAGTCTCAAGACCATGAAACATGTGTACACCTCGGATGGCTTAGTGGTACGTCCCATGACTATAGTGTGCATGGTCCAGGGTTCAGCACCTGTGATGTTTTACAATTTTTTTTTACTGCAGAATAAGGCTCATTTAAGCAGTTGTAAGCATGTTTAAATGTGTTTGTGTGATGTTATAGCAGCAGTTAAATACAGTTAAACAAACTTTGTAACGTATAACCTGTGTGCGCAAACATGGTCACATCCGCTAACTACTCTGGATATATATATGCCAGTGACGTAACATCTCACTATGTGCTGACATAACATTACATTCTCTGTTGACTGTACTCTCCTGCACACATGGGTTTATATGTGTGATTCGAATGTTTATTATACAGACGATTACTACCTATATATGCAAGCTGTAGTTAAGGTATACTTTTGAACATGATAAATATCCCTGCCATTATCGGGATTGTAACCTTGAATGCACAGATACTATGCAGATGCTGTAACCATTACACTATTGACATTAACGTTACTTCCGCCTATTTCCTATTTAGATGATTTCTATGTGTAAGCTAGGCTAAGCAAAGGGCGGAAGCCCCCAAATTCACTGAGCTTCACATACTCTTGAAATAACAACATATAACAAATATACTGTGAGAGAATACATTACATTCCTAACTACATTAGGCATAGCCCCTCACTGACACACTTCAAGAGAAACCTTGTTGTGTGAATGGGTAACAGACTATACACCCCTGGGATCATGTGTCCCAGAACCATACAGCCAGGGGGTGGGGGAGCCTGTCCAGTTTGATAGCTGCAAGATCTGTTGGGGAAATTGAATGGTGTTGAATTGCCACAGTAACATGCCCTCTTTAGATCACTAAGTGCCTCTATCACTCTCCACAACCCCAGTCTTCAACAGCTTCCAGCAACTCTGCTTGGAATTGCCTCATTGGCTATGCTTGACAGAGGCTCAGTTACTTCATCAATAGTGTGGGGAAGGCCAACACACTGTTGCTATGCTTCTAATTGACTTGGGCAGATAGGTAGTAGGCTATCTGTGAATCTCTAACGTGCAGGCTATCACAGCCATAATATGTGAATAAACGGTTCCCTATCAGAAGCCTGAAACACTATAAGCTTGAAAATCAAAATCCTGAAACCAAAAGCCTGAAAACTCAAAATCCTGAAAACCCAAAATCCTGAAACTCAAAATCCTGAAAACACAAATAATGCTAATATGCCAATACAAAGACACTAATATCTACCGACTGACCTTGACCCTAACCCTAACCCTAAGGTCCATCACTATCGCACACTCATGTGACCCGCGCCCTAACCCTAACTCACTTAAACCGCCCATAACCCTAATTTTTGTCACTATTGCATACATGCCTAACCTGCGCCCTAACCCTAACTCACTTAAACCGCCCGTAACCCTAACATAAAACCAACCGAATACTTACCTGAACCCAACGCATGACCTAACACCACAGGGCTAACAATAGCAAAGCCACAATGACGTCAGTATGTCTATTTTGTGTTTTCAGGATTTTGGGTTTTCAGGATTTTGAGTTTTCAGGCTTTTGGTTTCAGGATTTTGATTTTCAAGCTTATAGTGTTTCAGGCTTCTGATAGGGAACCGAATAAACAGACCTTCAGATCACAATATACAGTGAGAACTCACCATGTAGTCAGGAAACAGCTGAGTACAGCAAGAACATACAGAACACTAATACTTAGTCACTCCAAAAGCCTATCTTGGAAGTTAGAAGACTTGTATAAGTTTAAGGCTTTCTATTGCTTACCAGTAGGTTACCTACAGGGGAGATGAAAAACAAGCACAGATGGGGAACATGCATGCAATGATACCATACCGGCCTATGTGTCAGCCTTATGCTTTGGAATACTGGCCAAGGCTATTGGCACCCCCATGGTGCCTTATTTAGGAGAGTCTCGAAGGTGAATACCAACTCCATAAACAGCACAATAGCAGATTCAATGAGGATTATGCTACTCGACACCAAGGGTTGTGATCACAACATGCATGCACTCACAGCACTCCTCAGGATGGACAACATCAACATCTGTGCATTAACTGAAATCTGTCTTAAGGCTCCTGAGAGCACACCAGCACTATCAGACTACAACCCATACCACACATTTCAGCCACAGAACATGGACTGACAGACATGGAGGGGCTGTATCCATATTCATCAGGGATACCTACACCTCCAGGTTAGTGGGGCAGCATGATACCTCTGTGATCATCCATGTGCAGCTAACATGAGCCACAACCGCAATGTGGAATGTGGCCTGTTACGGATCACCCTCCATGACCCAGGACCTCCACTCCACCTACCTAGAAACAGTGGAGAACACGACAGTCCTAACGCACACCCTGGCATTGGTCGATGTCAACTACCATACCATTAACTGGGAAATGTACTCCGGTACTCACTTCCAGGACTAGCGCTTCCTGGAATGTATCACCTCATATGCCCTGTATCATGTGGTAACCTCCCTAATGTGGGGTGGAAACTACTAGATCTAGTCATCACCAACATGGGCAACAGGTGCACCACAGCAGAGGCTAACCGGTCACTGGTTAGATCTGACCATGAACTATTCACTGTTTCCACATCCTAGCATCTCCCCCACCCAAGGATACCACAATGTATACCTTTCCTACAGCTAAATTTACACTACTGGTGACAGGGGTGGGGGGTTTCCCAGCCCCCACACTAAGGGGAAACACTGCTCAAGATACAGATAGATTTACAAATGCAGTCTATAAGCACCTACACAGATGTATGGATCATGCCATCACTGGTAAACCAACATTCACTCCTCCTAGACAAGGACACCACTCTGGTGAACCTCTGCAATAAACAGGCTATACTACAGAAGTAGGACAGTGTTCCAGATACACAGCAAATCCCATGAAGGGCAGACATCCGTGACCACTATTAGTATGATACATAGGTCCCTCATGACATCATCGAAGGCTAACATCAGCAGGAGAATACGCAAGGATTCGAAAGATAACCACAAAACCTTCTTTGGCTATGTCAAGGATCTACGTGGTGATACACAGATTTGCACTGTGCTGGTGAAATATAGCACAAAATATGCTGACCCTACTGAAATCACCAACATCCTTGCAGATACATTTGGTGTATACTTCACCCCCAAAGAGCCCACAACACTACCCGAAAGGTACAGTATCCCAACCATCAGAGACACACAGGTGGAAATGGCCCTCTCTAACAGCAGAACACAGCATCAATGGAGGCAGATGTTGACCCGGACTGCATCTTGCAAACTGTACAAGACAATCTGCCCCCCACCTAATTAAACATTCCTACCTCAGCCTCTCCACAGGCTACATGCCCATACAATGGTGTGTGGCAACAGTTATTCCACTCCATCAAGGTGAAATCACAACTGACCATATTAACTATCACTCCATAAGCCTGACTAGCCTGGTCTGCAATGGTATGATTCGTATCCTCATGACACTCATTAACAATGACATTGGTAACCTTCGAACACATGACCCAACCCAGGTCAGCTTGGCTGAGTGCAGTTCATGCCTACTGAACCTGTTTGACATCTTACATACAGTCACCAAGACATTAGATGATGGGGGAGGTGGTTCACACATACTACCTGGACCTCACCAAGGCTTTTGACACCATGCCCCACTCAGGTATTATTGATAAACACACCAGCCTGTACATTCACCCATACATCACAGGTTGGGTTGCCAACGGGCTTACACACAGAACCCACATGGTACGACTAGCAGTCTCCAGGTCCAACTCTTGAACAGTTACGACTGGTGTCCCACAGGACTCAGTCCTGTGAGCCCTACTGTTTGGCATATACGTCTCAGATGTACAGGCAAACACAGGTAGACTACAGCAGACCATGTTTGGCAATGACTGCAAACTGGGAGCCATGACTGATAGTCCAGCTGACACAGACATACCTCAAGGGGCCTCACACAGAATGTCACAGGGTGTCAATGACGCAGCCTCCAGCCAAGTGCCACTAACTGCATGGTCATTCCATTGTGGAACTGGCACCCACATATTAACACGAGCGGCAGCCACTTTAATACAGACAAGGTAATGGGGTATCTGGGGACTAAGGCAGATGGTGATCTCCCCTTTGACAATCATATCTCCACAGTAGTTAGGACATCCTTCTTTGTAGGCCATCTGATTACTAAAGGATTCCCATCTAGACATACTGGGGTTATAGTGCCCCTTTACTCATCACTCATCAGTCCCATCATAGGGTAAAATAACCCATGTGGGATGTACCTCAGAGGACACGTCCAACAGCTGAGGGGTCCACAAATGTACCTCACCAAGGGGAATACTGGCCTCCAACATATGACCTATGCAGCTGGACTGAATAAACTCCTGCTTTACTCAGTGGCATCTCATTTACCCAGAGATGATCTCCGCTGGCCAACACAGCCATGTCAAACTCAGGCTTGATGGATATGCTCCACCTATGGGAATCCATGTCATAGTGAGCCACACACTGTAGTGAGCGGACCTTGCCACAAAAATAACCGGAAGATGCTGGAGGGACAGCTTGTCACAGACACTCCCCATACTTTGGAACAACATCCCTAACTATATTACACAGAGCCCCTCACTAACACTCTGCAAGAGAAACCTTGAAGGGTGGATGGGGAACAGTAGCTGCACCCCAGGGATCCCACAATTGGCTCTGCTCCACAGAGGGATGGTTAATGAATCAATGGGGTGGCAAAATCTGACACATTTTGGCTGGCCTTATGAATGGCCTCTGGCAGTTGGCCAAGTATCTACCTATGAATCTATACATACAGTATCTGCATATGCTGATAGCTTAATTTACTGTTCAGGTGTTGACTTACCTTGTGCCAATGGCTGTTGTGTGTGCAATAGTTGAGGGCTGCCTATGTTGGATGCACACAGTAGACTTCCTATACATGACAATTTACAGGTAGTCTTGTGTGTGTGCCATCCATTTTTACTGTGTGTGCAAGTGGAGAAAGGTGTCAGTCCCTAGGTGCCTACACTGTCAGTGTGTGTGCTATACGTTCCCTCTTTGCCAAGGCATGGGCATACTGGGCACGCCTCCGTCTGCCTACTGGGGCTGGCTCAGGGTGTTCATGGTCTGAGTGCCTCTGTGCCTGTGGGGCCCTTGGCAATAGTGGTGGGCTGTGAGCACCTTCACCATTCTGTCCCTGCTGCAGCTGTTTCCACAGGACCATATTGTGTAGCATGGCACACACTATGAAGATGTGGGCACATGTGCCTGGAGAGTACTGCAAGGTTCCACCAGATATGTCCAAGCAATGGAACCGTGATTTCAGCATCCCAAGCACATGCTCTATGATGATTCTGGTTTGTGCGTGTGACTCATTATGGTGTTCCTGCATGGGTGTGTGTGCATTTCTGATGGGAGTCATCATCCACGGTTCCAGTGCATAGCCAGCATCCCCCACCAGGTGGCCATTTGGGATGTCCCCCCTGGCAAATAACCGATACAGCTGTGAGGCATGCCAGATGTGGGAGTCGTGATAGCTTCCAGGGCTGCCAGCACACACATCCATGATAATGCCCTGGGCATTGCACATGACCTGACAGTTGATGGAGGGGTAACCCTTTGCAGTTTATGTAGCGCTTAACCTGCTCACTGGGTGGTGACTTGATGTGTATGTGATGTGCAGTCTATTGCACCCAGTACCTCTGGGTATTCTGCCACACAGTGGAAGAGACGCATATTGCTGGCTAACTCCTCCTGCATTCAGGGAAAGTATATGTGCTCATTGGCATGTGGTAACATGGCATCCACGAACTGGTGTAGTACCCTGGATGATGATGCCTGTGAGATACCCATGATATCTCCAGTTGGTCTTTGAAAGGTACCTGTAGCTAGTATTCTCAGGCTTACACATACCTTCTTATCCACTGGGATGGGTTCCCCTCTGTTTGTTCTGGCTCTGAGGCATGGCCGGCACAGCTCCACAAGTTGCTGTAGGGTATCCCTGTCCACCCTGTAATGCTCTACTATCTCCAGATTATGTAGCCCCTGGTAGGTTACCCTGGGTCTGAACACTGTCCTCCTCCTCTGGAGCCTGCGGTGGTCGTATGCATCATCCTCCACACCACCTTTAGTCTCCAACACATGCTGGTGGATCAAAGCTATGGCAGCCCCTAACATGTACATAATAAAAGTTCCCTGTCTGTATATACCACTGGTGCAGAGTGTATGGGAATACACAAATGTGTGAGGTGCTTTCAAACTTTATAGTATTGTGCTATGGATGCTGCTGATGTAAGTGGGTGTGTATGAGCTATTCCAGCTGCTGTGTGTCTTAATTATGGGTTTTGCAATGAGTACTGCAAGTGTGGGGCCTTTACTGTGGAGATCTACTTGCCTGCCTTGATTAATCTGTTGCCCTTTAATTCACTTTTAGACCTGGATCACCTCCATTATCAGGCATGCATCCACCTGCCGTCTTTCTTGTTTTGTACTTTACCTACCCAGTCATGGCGAAATGTGCCTTGTAGCTGATATACTGCATATTGCCTTTGTTCTGCTGTGACACTTTGCTGTTTTCTTTGCAGTACAGCCTCTCCCCTTCCCTGTTCTGCAGGTAGCCTTGTTAGCTGTTGTCAATGGCCCACTGTAGGCTCCTAGGTGTTAATTAGTCATTTGTACTCCAATTTCACTGCTGCAGCATTTCCTTATTTCTTTCCTATACCCTTCCTGTTTCAGCTGCAGTGCACGCCGCGCATACCCGTTTACTGGGTTTACATGCATTTTCATCTCTGTTCACATGCATACTTGGTTATCTTTTGTACTCTCAGCTAAGCATAGCTATGGGCAATTCGATACACCCCTATCCTGCAGCTTTGCCTAGCTATGGGCAGACTGGTTTAGCAATGATCCAATGTGCTTACAGCAATGGCGACACACCCCTCTCTTGATGTCATCTTTATCTCAAGGGCTCACCTTGGTGTTATAACGCTACACTGTGAGGTACATCCTTACACCAGTGAGGCATCTACGATTCACTATTACTCCTCTCATTTGCATGGCATTGCTACTAATTCCTAGCTACTGCGCATAACACTGTCACTGCCCCTTAGCAACTCTTGCACTATGAGTATGGTGTAGCATGCCTGCCACTGACTATTATGGGGAAATCGTGATATGTGTTTTATTGTGGTTTTATTCTATATTTTTATATATTCCTTGTGATCCCCTTTGCGCACCGCTGCCCTGCGCTTCCACATCGTGATAGTGCGACTATATATATTAAATGTTAATTTTATATTTTGTACATATTTTTTATGCCAATGGCTATATATTTAGCCATTGACATATATTAACAATATAATACATGTTTTTGGTCGGCTGTCATGGCTCCGATTTTATGTTTGCAAAAATGTATACCATTTTCTATGGTTTACATTTCTGCATGCTTACACTACGCCTGCACCACTTCCTGAATCGCTACATACCTTCATTTGCATGCTACACTGCTGCACATGGGATAATTAGCATACAAGACTCAGGAGTTGTGCAGGCATAGCGTACACAGGTAGTGCACATGGGAACAGCACGTACTTGGATCGCTCGGCGGCCATCTTTGGTGTTAAAACGCTACGCCTACACCTGGCGCAAGCCTCATGAATCCTGGCGTAAATCTATTGCTCCTTTTGACAAATTTCAAACTAGCAGGAATTAAAAACTATCTGGCACCTGTATTACCACATAACTATTCTATATGGCTTACAGGGTAACAAAAGCTAATGAGGCTATGTATTCCCATGAAAAATGGAAAAACATTTTCTGACAATGTTATCATATAGCATGGGTATATCACAAATGTGAAAAATAAAAAAAACAAATCAGCTAATATTCTGAATTCAACTCTACAGAGGCACCAGCAATATACAACTGAACGTTATAACTGTATAGACCAATGATAAGACTGCATGAAGAGTAATGTGGACAGATTTGGAGAGACCATCTTGACAAAAAAAAAATACAGGCAGGTTGTTCTGGAAGGGAAACATAAATAACAATGCAGATTTCACATGAAGCCATACTGCGAGCAGACAGCTGGCACAGAGTCTCAGGTGTAGTGTATGAAAGAAGAATGCCAAAGAAGCTGAAAAATAAGGTGTACAAGACAGTGGTGTGACCATTACTACTGTATGATACAGAAACCTGGGCAGTGAGGCAGAACAGTTGAAGAAGCTAGAGGTTATTGAAATGAAGTGCCTGAGAAGGGCGGTGGGATGCACACTGTGGGGCAGATGAAGAAATGAGGACATAAGAGCAGAAGCCAAAGTAGCTCCAAATGCAGACAAGATCAAAGAGAACAGATTACAGTGGTTTGGACACATGTGCAATAAGCAGAAGACAATCTAGTGAGGAAGAATTGGGACAAACAGGAAGAAGGTAAGAGGAAGCAAGAACATCCAGCAAAGAGGTGGATGGATTGTGTAAAAGAAGATCTGTGATAGTCAGGCATGAGTGTCGAAGAAGGCAGGAGTGTGGCACTGAATTCAGAGAGATGGTGACAGTTAACATGATACCCCGACCCCATATAGAAAAACAAAAATGGGAAAAGGGGGCTGATGATGATGATGATGATGATATTATTCTCCTCAAGGATCTGCATCCAGACTCCCACTCTCTCCTTATTCCTTGACCCTTTCCACCAGCTTCATCATCACCCCATTCCAATTTGAATTATAACCTCCTGCTTGTGTTACATATATGGGCCTTAACTGCATAGCTTTGAAATATCCCTTCTAATCAGGTAATCCTAAACCACCTTGTTCTATTGGAAGGATCACTTTATACCACGTATCCCTTGCCTTTTTCTGTCCTAGATAAATTCCTTCAACTCTTTATTATTTGTCCACAGTCTCCTCTGTTTGATAAAAATATGTCTGACCTATATAAAACTAAAGAGACTGTAGACATTTTCACTCCTTCTATCTTACTATTCATATCCATACAAAAGAGCTTCCAGTTTCTCAGTTTTTTGTATTATCTTGTGTTTTGTCTCTTTTCACATATCCTCAGCTGCCATAACAGAAGTCTTTTTAATCCGTGTTTCTAAATACTTCATCTTATCACGTCCCCATAAATATGGGTATTGATGAACCAATTAATGTGCAGGTACATAATTTATGCCCATAGCACTTCTTTCTTGTCATTAATTTTATATGCTGAAAAGTCTTGGTTCCATAACAAACTCTTGAGTTATAAAGTACAAAATACTATCATCTGTATCCTAATTTATGAGGCCCTTATTTTCTTTGCTAATGGCTCTAAATATAAAGCAAATAGCAAATGGGAAAACTGATACCCTTGCCTGGTTCCTCTGTTCAAACACAACTTATCAGTGAGGAACCCTCCCACTTTAATTCTTGCCTCTGATCCTAAATACATTCATGTAATTAACCTTATTATTTTATCAGGGAATGCAAATACTTCCATTGCCCTACTCATACACTTCCAACTTACTGTGTCAAAAACTTTCTCTGCATCAAGACCCAACAACAGCAATGGTATTTTCCAACATTCTGCTTCCCCCTGGATCATCACTGTTCTATTAATGTTGCTAAATGTTTGCCTCCACTCCACAAAACGACATTGATCCATGTCTATGAATTTCTGCAGCACCTTTGCCATTCTTTTAGCTAGTATAGACATAAACACTGTATAATCATGGTTTAAAATTGAAATGTGTCTATATGAAGTTAGGTCTGATGGGTCTTTACCCTCTTTGGTTAATGCAGCCATCACAGCTGGTACTTCCCCTCCTCTTAAAAGATTGTTGAACAAAATCTTCCAGATCTTTATCACTTTCTTCCCTCCTATCTTCCAAACTTCCACAGGAATACTATCTATTCCTGGAGACTTCCCTGACAGTTTCCAAAATGTTCTGCTTTATACAAATTTTCATAGAATTTCCAAAATATTTCTAACAAAGCCATAGGCTCTCTGGTTATTCTTCTTGTCACAGGCTCCCTATGTTTGGTGACAACCCTTTTTACTTTCTGTTGCCTAAGTTTTGCTAAAAGTTTTTGTGCTCTGCAGTTGTCATGAAAAAATAGTTGCTTACCAGCAATATCTCTAAACTCATGCATATTATCCAAATACTGCCTTATTTTCTGTTTAGCACTCTGCAGTTGCTTCTATTCTTGTTCTGTGAGAGTCCCCTTATTCTGTAATACTTTATCATTTCTCAGCGTCTCTAAATAATTCCTATTACTTCTTAACTATATCTTTCTCTTTTATTTGTACCCTAATTTTCATTTTCATTTTGATTTTATTCCATTCACTAGCTATCTATTCTGAAGACATTTCTATATTCTCTGTTAACGCTTAAATAATTTCCACAACCCATTCCTTGAATTCCTCTCTTTTTAACAGATAGGTGGGAAGTGCTTGTGTCTCATTTTTATTTCATTACCTTGCATTTTTATTTTAGTTTTTATAGGTGCAAGATCTGAAATAGTTATTAGATGTACGTTTTCAATTAAATGTGCACTCCCCTGTGAAATATGAATGCTACCCTGTCTACACAATCATTGTACCTTGGGGAACAATACATAAATTCTGTCTTGAGTTCCTACTACCAAAGTCACAACTTTTGTACTAAATATTTTCATAAATTTCTTCAGAAATGTACCATCTTGTTATATTTTCCCTTCTAGGTCCCCCAATACATCCTCTTTATTGCAAGTAAAGTTGCAGTTCTCACCTATAAGTAACATTTCCTGCTGAAAGCTGATTACATCCTCCATAATTTTCTTAAGTTCCATCACGGAGGTTTTTGGTGGAATGTTAATACATGCCATCATAACCCTCCTCCCTTGCCAATAGCCCCTTAGTACCACAAATCTACCATTACTGTCTTTTGTTTTCTCTTCTATCGCTATTAGAGCCCCTCTAGCAACGAGTATTATTTTCTTTTGTTCCTGATATTCTGCTGAGTATCCTTCCTGAGATTGTTTCTTTGCCAAATTCACATGCTCATGTCTTTCCAAATGCATCTCCTGCAGCATTGCTATTTGCACTCTGCATTTATTAATATAATTAAATTCTCTTTCCTTTTCATTTGTACCTGTAAGGAAATTTGAATCCCTATATAGTGTGGATAGAGTAGCCATTAAGTTAAAAAGCTATTGTTTCCACCTGTTATGAATGGCAGTTTTTTTAAAATGTGAATTTCAAACTTTTGTCTTATATGTTCATACTTTTTGGCAGGCTGATCTTTTATACAGTTTCTCTCATCTCCATTTTGAATCTATATCACATTTTCAAGACTTTTTGCTTTAATGAAAGCCCTCAAACAATATGCCAAAACATTTTAAGAACAACCCATCTCCTATTAACTTAGAATGTAGTCATATTGATCCTAATTTGTTAGAGTTTATCCTAACAAATCAGCAAGTGTTAATGCAGTTGATGCACTTCAAAGCAGTACAGTGGCCACCAAGTGTAGAATGAATGGAGAAGTAACTAAACACAAGGGCAAAAAAAGTTGCAGTTACTGCAGTGTTGTTTTATACTTATGTTCTCTGCCTCCAAGTCAGTGTTGTGTTCTCCCTAAGCCAGCAATGCACCTTCCTAAGCTGGACAGTTATAGCAGTGTGTATCTAGATTAGCACATTCCAACATTTGGTACAGCAACTTGTCTCATATCTTCAAATGCTTAGGTCTGCATATACACACTGAACACTTGTCTGTCCACGTTTCCCAGACACTGACCACTTTTTGACTGAATTAATCCTTCTGTTGCAATCATAGTCAGCTTTTCAGTCAACATTACCAAACTGCAAATCACAAAAACAAAACTGAGGCTCATAGATGCTCCCTCAAACTCACATTTGTCTTCTTCCCTCCAGCCTGTACTTGCAAGCTGATCTGAGTTCAGTAATCCAAAAGTTTGTCTATATTCATCCCATTTTATTGCCTGCTCTCAAAATCTTGCTTTTTTCCAGATGCACAGGAGATGATATAAAAATGGTGATGTATAACCAATTTACAGGAAAGTCCCAAGAATAGATGATATTCCTGTAGAAGTTTGGAAACTAGGAGGGGAAAAAAAGCTGATAAAGATCTAGAAGGTTTTGTTTAACAGAATTTTAAGAGGAGGAGAAGTACCAACATCCTGGAAGAAAGTGGTGGTCGCTGTAATACCTAAACAGGGTAAAGGATCCTTCAGATCCAGCTTCATACAAGCCATTTCAATACTAAACTGAACAAGGAGAAAGAGAAAAGAAGGGAGAAAGAAAAAATGGAAGAAACATGAGCAATTATTTTTATTAGTATCCCCATTACACATAAAAATAACCGAAAAAAAATAATTTATAACATGCAAAGAAAACCATGGACTATCAAAACAGTACTATTAAGAAAAAAAATTGTTTTACTTACAGTTTACTTTCTCCCTCTCAAGTATTTTTCTGAACATTAGTGACATAAAGTAGGGTGTCTGCTTTAGAGTCCCCTACAAGTTTAACAAAGTCCAAAAAAGTCCAATATTTCCAGATTTTCTTGTCTGTCATGTTTCACAAATATAATTATTGCTTTGTAATCACACATTTGTCAGTTTCCAGGTTACTGATTTTATTCTCCAAACATTTATGACATGAAGTAGAGCAACAGTAATGTTGGGAGTTGGTGTAATGGTCAAAGTATTTACCTCACAGACATAGGGTACAGGGTTTGATTCTCATGTTTGAGATAAACTGTCTAGGCTTAAAATGGCCCACAAAGGCAGCTAGCCTATAATTACCTTTATAGCTCAGATGGTGTAGTGGCACATTGCTGTGATTGTAGTGCACAGGGTCCTGGGTTCAAGACTTGGTAGTGATGATTTTATGGGAGGTTGGCATAATGGCTAAGGTGTTTATTTTACAGGCTCAAGGTACAGAGTTTGATTCTCACATGGGATAATTGGCTAGGTTTAAAATGACCCACAAGGGGAGTTAACCTAGTACTAATCTATGAATCTATATGTTTTAGAGTCCCCTACAAGTTTAACAAAGTCCAATACTTTCGGATTCTCTTCTTCTATTCCTGTTAATCTTGATCTCCCAGACTTGGTCTCTGCTTCATTTCCAATGTATTATCGATTCTTCTAGTCAACTCTTGTGTTTTTCCCCTCTCTCAAGCATTTTTTGTTGAAACACTGGAAAAGGTTTCATTAACACAGTCTCTCTGTGTTCTTTATTACCAGAAGAACAAGAAACTGAATCTCTTTCTGTTTCACAAGTCACTTTTTGTTGGCCAAACTTTTATATTTTTTCCTTAGCATGTACTTCATCAAAATAGTTTTGTTCCTCCAGGTAAAATATTTTTAAGATAGCTGAGTACAGCAGTATGAATCTCATGCTAGCTTTTCAACATTCCCTGGATACTGGAATACATTTTCTCCTCTTCTGTTTGGTGTACAATGAATAGTCATTTTCCACAAACACTCTGCTGTCTCACACTTTTAGTACTTTGGCCTTCTGTCACAGTTTTAGCAGAATCAACTCTTTCTGCTTGTAAGATTGCATCTTTATTATTAAAAGTCAAGGTTGATGTCTCATAGCCAGGTTTAGTGAATACACACAATGTGCCCTTTCAACTAACAGTTCTTGTTGTGGAATACCAGTCCACTTGCTTATTTATGTTTTCTTAAAATTAATACAGTCTGTTCCCTCCAGCTTCTTGGGTGCAGCAGAAAATCTCTGGGTTTCCCTATGTGCTCTGTCCTCTAATTATTTTACTTTTTTTAAACATCTCTTCTTGTGCAGTCTCATATTCAGCCAGCCTTTTCTTCATTTTGACCTCTGAGTTTTGCAATTTTATCACCTTATCTGAATATCTGTCTAAAGCTTCTTCCATTTTTTCCAGCCTTTTATTGTTTGAGTTGATATACTCCATCAGAACTTCATTTATTTTAATCAGGTCTGTGTGCAGTTGCACTACTCAAAACAAAAAACAGCACAAAAAACTTGTAAAACCAAATGCCAGCAACTACCAAAAAGATCCAAAATTTTATTGAAGGTAAGCGCTTTCGACTGGACCACCAGCCTTCATCAGACAATTTACCAAAAAATCATTCCAACTTATATAACATGACTAATTAAACAATAATCCAATAAAAGCCACTTAATAGCCTATTAAAAATCCTTAGTCTAAAAGGCACACTTTTACAATTTCCATATTCACTTAATGACAACAATAACAAATATTATAAAATTAATAAACTTTATAAAAATCCTTTACCTATTATAAAATTTAAATTTTAATACACTAGAAATCGAGATAGTCTCATTTAAACCTGGGCTCACTGATGCATTTAAATGTGCTTGCCACCAATATTCTCTTTTCTCAAGTACTACTTTCCATGGAGCCCCCTGGGAGCCACCTTAACCTGTTTCAACACTACAAACCCAAATTTATGGTTCCCATTTCTTTCTAAATATTTAAATAGGGCATTTGTGTTCTTTTTATTTATCTCATACAAATGTTCATAGATACACTGCCTCATCTTACGTTCTGTTTTACCTGTATAATAGGAAGAACAGTCAAGGTATTTTGCAGCATATATAACCCCTTTAGTATTACAGTTAAAATAACCTGGAATGTTAATTACTTTGTGTTCCAAGGAAACATTATCACATTCCATAATATTACTACAATGGTTACACATATTACATTTCCTCATCTTACCTTTTATTTTATTTATTGAAACTGAGCAAGAGTCACACCGATCTTTAAGATTCCTGTCACTCTTATAAATAACTTTTGGTGTCAACCCCAACATATTACTCAAGTCAACATTACCTGCAATTAGGGCCCAATTCTTTTGAATAACCTGCATAATGGACCCACTGTCACTGGTAAAAGTAGTAATAAAGCAGTTTTTTTCAGGGGGGGCTTACCTCACTAGTACTCTTATTTGGGTCAAGGCCATTCACTTCTCCATCATTTCCCCCTCCTTGGATAGATATATTCGCCCAATCTATACCATAATTTAACAAGGAAGTATATTGACCATTTTTCCTCTTATTTGATACCTTTTTATTAAAGAATCAACAAATTCTCTAGGGTATTCCCTGTTCAAAAACATTTGTCATTCATCTATAAATTCATTTAACATAGTAACCATCCTTGCGGCCCATACCATTTGGTCTTTTATGACCACCTTTTAACATGGAAGGGATGGTTGCTAAAAAAGTGTAAGAACTTATTCAAATAGGTTTTCTTTCTATATATGATGGATGTTAAACAACCCTTGGTTGCATCTTTACTAATTAAAACATCAAAGTATGCAAGTTGGGTTCCTCCACCTGAAAAGAAAATTTCAAAAATTCAATGGAAATATTGAATGAATATTGAATGACTTAATTCCTTAGGTCTATTCCATATAAAAAACAGGTCATCCAAAAATCGTGTATACATTCTTACATGGGCCATATATTCTGAATTAAACAAAATTTTCCTCTTCCAACTTGCCTTAACTATATTTGCATACAAGGGGTCTAAAGGTGACCCCATTGCCACTCTCTTAACTTGTTTAAAGTAGTGGCCTTCATAGAAGATATAATTGTTACATAACACAATTTCCAACAAATGGGAAATAACATTAATCTTATCTTGTCCTATTGGAATAATATCAGTAAAAAATTCTGTAAACCATTCAATCCCCACATCTTGTGGTATACAAGTATACAAATCTTTTACATCCACTGTTATTAACATTATATCATCCAAATTAGTTATGGTTCTCCCCAGTATTACATTTCTTGAGGAAATCCCATGAGCCATGACATAAATATTCTAAGGTCTGTAATTTATTTTTTAGTTGCATATCTACACATTTCACTATAAAATAGGTTTTAGAGTGACCTGCATCCACTACTGGACATAAAGGTGGATAATCCACATCTTTATGTATTTTTAGTATTCCAAAAATTGTTGCCACCTTAGGAAATTCAACATACATAAATGAATGGGCTTCAGTGGTAATTTGCCCTTGAGTAAGCATATCTTCCAAACTATAATCAATCCTAACATATGAAATATTTACCTCATTAAGAGATGCTTCAACATAATTATCTTCATATAACAATTGAAACATTCATTGTCTATAATCCATTACATCCATTACTTCTAAGCCTCTGCCTTTATCAAGTTGCATAAACCGCAGGTCACATCTATCCTTCAAAGTATCCAATACAACCCTTTACTCAAGTTTTAAATTACAGTCACCATGGATTCCAACATTTTTTATCAAATATCTAAAGTCCACTTCACACATTTCTTCAAATACTTTCAATATTGGATGCAGACTTGGGTTAAAAGTACTTGGTAGTTTATAAGGGTTGTTTCCCAGCATGGTGGATTCATGAAAATATACAGCCAGGTTTAACTTCCTAGTATATAATTTTAAATCAGTCAACAAATCTGTAATTTTTGCCCTCCTGGTGGGAACAAACGTCAACCTTTTACTAAACAAGTCTGCATGGTTGCTATTAAGTAGGTTGTAACTGTAATTATAGATTTTAAAATCTCCAGTACTATTGTTAACCAATTGGTAAGTTTCAGTGTTCAGTAGTCCACCTATCATTTCTTTTGAAAGTTCCCCAAGAATGGGAACCTGTCCTCAGCTTCCTCGTGTTGTATGATCCACCAGATATGTTCTCTCTGTTCGGGAAGTTCATTTTCTTGTTACAAATTCTCTCTGAATGTTGAACAAATCCCTCCTCTAAAGGGACATTTTGTTGGTTTATAGAAGGTAGTCTTTCATTAGAAGCACCATTTTCCCCTTCATCAGGAATGCCATCAAACACTTCCTCTCTGTTTCTCTGTTGCCCACGTGATGGTTTTGAGTATGCCCTGCTGCTGGAATAATCCAAACGATCCCTTTCAAGTTTGCAATTCTTTTTCTCAATCACTACCTTACTTAGATTATCCACTTGTGTAAAAATCTTAAAGTATTAAGTTTGGAAGGCAGAAAATGCATTGTCTCTCTTAATTATATCATCCAGTACTAGGATCTCTTAGTTTAGTTGTTCCATATATTGCGTGTTATATTTTATAAGTACTTCAAGGAGTTCACACCCCTGTCTCTCTAACAATTGGACCAGCTCTAAGTGCAAAGGACTATTTTCAACAAGCCCTGTTGGGAACTTCCAATAATGTACACCTTTAGGAATTTGTTTGCATCTAATGCACTCATTAAAATAAAAAGCTTTCATGAGTCAATTTCCTATACTGCCACACTTAATCGTGGAAGTCATCTAGGGCTTTACCAAAAGTGGGTGCATCCCTTCCGTAAGTTACAGAGCTATTACCCACTTGGTTCAACCACTTATGTAGATCAGGTACACTGTCCATACTGCAACTATTACAGCATCCTGCCACATTACCAGTTTGCTCAATGTGGAAGTCATGGCCATGTGGAATACTATCCTGACTATCATTACAGTTAAATACCCTGGAATGTTACTTTGCCCCCAAGGAAACATTATCACATTCCATAATATTACTACATTGGTTGCACATATTACATTTCCTCATTTTACCTCTTATTTTATTTATTGAAACTGAGCAAGAGTCACACCAATCTTTAAGATTCCTATCTCTCTTATAAATAACTTTTTAACTGTAATACTAAAGGGGTTATATATGCTGCAAAATGCCTTGACTGTTCTTCCTATTATATAGGTAAAACAGAACGTAAGATAAGGCAGCATATCTATGAACATATATGAGATAAATAAAAAGAACACAAATGCCCTATTTAAACATTTAGAAAGAAATGGGAACCATAAAATATGGTTTGTTATGTTGGAACAGGTTAAAGTGGGTCCGGGGGAGGGGGTCATGGAAAGTAGTACTTGAGAATAGAGAATATTGGTGGCAAACACATTTAAATGCATGAGTGAACCCAGGTTTAAATGAGACTATGTCAATTTCTAGTGTATTAAAATTAAAATTTTATAATACGTAAAGGATTTTTATCTTCTTCTTCTTCTTTCGGCTTTTCCCGGTTAGGGGTCGCCACAGCGGATCACCTTGTCCGCACATTGAATGGCAGTGGAGTTTTACTGTGTCGAGTTTCCAGCCCGGCGCCCAACCTTCCATAGAAGGCACACTCACATGCACACCTAGGGCCAATTTAGAGTGTCCAATCCATCTGCAGCATGTCTTTGGGATGTGGGAGGAAACCGGAGCACCCGGAGGAAACCCACGCGACCACAGGGAGGACATGCAGACTCCGCACAGAAGGCACCCCAGCCGTGGATCGAACCGGAGAACCTCTTGCTGTGAGGTGGCAATGCTAACTACTGCACCACCATGGCCGCCCTCACGTAAAGGATTTTTATAAAGTATATTAATTTTATAATATTTGTTATTGTTGTAATTAAGTGAATATGGAAATTGTAATAGTGTGCCTTTTAGACTAAGGTTTTTTTATAGGCTATTAAGTGGCTTTTATTGGATTATTGTTTAATTAGTCTTGTCATATAAGTTGGAATGATTTTTTTGGTAAACTGTCTGATGAAGGCTGGTGGTCCATTCGAAAGTGCTTACCTTTAATAACATTTTGGATCTTTTTGGTAGTTGCTGGCATGTGCTTTTACAAGTTCTGTGTGCAGTTGCCTTATACCTTCCTTTAGGTTACTGGAAGTCATGTCTGGAGCTTGCACTGCTTTTTGCTGAACAGCTACAGTACTCTTCACAGTCAGTGTTTTTTCATCACCTTTTGCAGTTGATTTTCTTCAGGTTCTCTGTATTTCTTTTTTCCTGGCATTGAGGCAGTGCACTTACTAGCCATTTACTGAAATTTACCCAAAAATCTGGGTCCAATGACTTTCTCTGCTAAGTTTCTGTTTTCACACTGGGAGAGCTAGAATTAAGCTGTTACTCAATTTGCAGCCATCTTGGAAGTCTTCATTGTTCTGGGGTTATTGTAAAAAAATAATTGTTTTAACACCATTTGCTCTGTATTCATTCAAATTTTCTAATTACTCTTGAATGGGCATTCTATATTATTTTAATTGTTATTTAACTTGTCATGTCCCACTTATTTTTTCACTTCTGTAAATTCCTTACTTTTTGAAGCCATCTAAATATCCATTGTGACTATCATTCCACATCTCTTAATTTTATTGTAATCACATTTCTTATCTTCATTTTACAGTTATCCCAATAATTTGCAAGTTCTTCACTAGTAGATTCAAATCTAATAATAATTTGCTTAAAGTTTGATCTAGCTAATTATTAAAGGGTTTCCTTTTAGAAAAAAAATATGGAGAAATACCAGTGTTTGTCACAATAGTCTTTTATTTGCTTACAAAATTTATATATGTGTGTTTGCTTATCTTAAATGATACTAAAATAACAGGGTTAAAAAATGTATAGGTGCATGGTCTGACACTGTCACTGGATGTGTTTTCATAGCTTGCACCATAATGTGTGACATCTAATCTTGGCCAAGAATCATATTTTCTTGAAAAATACTTATATTTATATTTATTCTGACTTATTTTCATTACAATAGTGAGCCCAAATACATGCATATATTTCTCTATGTATCTGCCCTCATCTGGAAATCTGTGATATGTTGGCCCTCCAGAGATGCTTCATTATTTCCTATAGTGTTCCAATCTCTTGCACTACCAGGCATCTTTAATGAAAGGGTATAACTTCTCCCATACTGTTTTTTATATATTGTTTCTTTGCTTTTGGTGGAATATATAGTACATACAGCATAGTTCTTACAGCAACCTCTCATCCCCACAAATCTTTATTACCTAGCTGTCATTTGCTCCTCAATATTTATTCCAGTACCAACTTAATTAGTATCAAGACCCGCTTGTCCACTCATCTTCTTTTCCATCAAATAAACCCTTATTCCCACTTTTTATTTAAGACTTTCATGCTCTTATTTAATATGTTCATGGAGTAGCAGAGGGTGTTCTGGGAACTAGGCCAACACAGGAATGGAGAGAGGAGATTCTGCTGATGGGGATGACTGCAATAAGGGATACAGATAATAGGTGGAAGGGGGTTGGAGTTTGCTGGAGAGGACTGGCAAGGGAACCAAGGTATTGGGAACAAATAATTAGAGAGGAAAAGGTAATAGAATGGGAAGAAGTCAAGAATTTATTTGGAATGCAGGCTGGAGATTACCTTCCCCATGGATTGATATCAAAGTATAGGCAGTGAGAGGAGCTTGGGAGGATCCTAGGTGAAAGACCAACACTGGTAGAGTTTTTGGTGGAATCTTGAAGAGAAGCTGCTGTTAAAAAAGGGATAATTGGTAGACCATATAAAATATTATAACTATAAGAATTGATCGGATGGGATTGGAGAGGAGTGGGAAGAAAGACTGGATGAGCGATTTGCAAAGGAACAGTGGGGAGTTTATATGTATGATTCCCAGGTATGTAACAAAGTCTGGAGGATTTGTGATCTTTGCTTGTAGATGTTTGCATAGGTATTTTTGTATCCCAGGTAGACTCCAAGGAATCTTTCCTTGGGTAGGTGGCAGGTGATAGAGGTGTGATAGGGAAGAGGGAGATAGCTGGGAACATGTTTTTTGGGAGTATAATGAGTGGGCAGACTTTAAGACCGCCCTGCAAACTGTTCTGTTAGAGGTACTGGGCAAAAATAATTTTTTGAGCTGTGATGCAGAATCAGAATTGCCTAGACATGTTAAGGCCTTGCTGAGTTTGATTATGGTGGCTGACAAGGAAACAATTACTAGAAAATGGAGATCTAGGTCTAGAACAACTGTGCTGGAAGTGGTAATTATGGTAACAGCAATGAAGCAACTGGAGATGGGATCATTGGAGAGGGGTGGGAGCAAGTTGCATGAAAAAGGATGGGAGTTGTGCGAACAATACATGTGGAGTGGTGTTTTGCAGGAGGAGTGAGGTTTGCAGGAAGGCAGGATTTGACTGAGCGGTGTGGCTTTTGATTGACAGTGACTAGACAGATTATGGGTGATGTATAATGCTTGCAGCTAAAGATATGTCAATATGGTTTGTTTTTATTTGTGTGAATGTGTGATTACCTATGTCATAGGTGATAGTTTGATGAAGATATTTCTTGTTAATAAAAAATAATTTCATGCTCTTTTTGATTCAGATGTGTTTCTTGTGACTTCCAGTATGGTGCCTTAACGAGAAGTGGTGCGGTACTCTAACTCTGTCTACTTTGAATAGTAAATAGGCACCTCTTGATTTATTCTCAGTCTAGCAACTAATTACAAGTGAAAACAAGACAGGTTAAGTATGAGTCAATGTCAAAAAAGGGGAAAAAATTAATAGCAATACCTTTAGGATGTGATAATGTGTCAGTGGTGCGTGCTTCAACAGATTGAACCTCCAGGACTATAACTGCAGAACTGGACGTGAATGGGTGGAATGTACAAGATTCTGGGGTCTTGAGTGACAAGATCGACAAATTGTACATGGTCAGAGTAGGTGATAAGGTTATGGACTATATAAAAAAATAATAAGAAGATGGAAGGGATGGAAACAGCACTGAACCAGTACTCTGATGTGATCAAGATCCTGGAAACAGAGGGGAAACAGCTGCATGAGAAAGTTGAAGACCTTGTGATGGCAAAGAAAAGCTGTAAAAGAAAACATTTGAGGGATAGAGGATAATATGAAAATTGCCATTTCAGAAATATCCCAGAGGGATCAGAAGGGAGTGATTCTGTGCAGTTCATGAAAGAGACACTTAACCAATGGACAAACATACCTAAAGAAGGTATATCAGAAAGGGAAACTTTTAACAGTGAGTTCCCAACCAGTGCTTGCAAATCATGATTTCTTTGTGGGTATGTGAGTAAAATGGAGGTGTTTCACATCTCTTTATAAAACATCCGGGCAAATGAATGTAAAATTTAAGTTGGTCTATCCGGCAATATTAAAACTGTTTTTATCTCAAGGAGTGAAATTGTTCCTCAAACCAGGCAAGTCACCAGCAGAACTAGAAAAATATAGACAGTTCATAGAACAACAAGGGCTGGCAGGATTACAACAGGCCAGAAAACAACTACCATCATGAAAGAGCAAGGGTATGACAGAATGATAGCCAGTGAAGCAATTCCCAGTCTTCAGGAGAAAATTAGAACATCCGAGGGAAGCCCAGCAGCTCACAAAAAATAATTGAGTATCTACTCAGAGTTAACAAAGTGGGTAAGACGCAGGAAGATATTGAAGAAAATTGAAGAAACAGAAGAGCATGATAAGGATGAAATTTGGACATCAACTGCAGTAGATGGTTAACAACTCTGCCAGGAGATTTACGAAGTGGGAAGATTTTACCAGCAGTGATACAAAATAACAGTAAGTGCTAGGATGGATATGTAAACTCTGATAAGTTATGATGGGCAATGAAATCTGAGTATTCACATTAGACTGAATGACTACATCTAGATAACAAGCATGAAATTATTGTATAACCAGATTATATTTGATAATATGAACAAAGCCTGGGAACAGTTGGAATATGGTTTGAGAATACAGTCTGTTTTTTCATTTTCAAATATGGAAGCATAGAAGTTGTCAAAGTAATTTCCTTTTAATGTTAGCACTATCTAGAAGTATTTTGCAATTCTTAGGCCATTATGTAATGGAAATTATAGGTAAAAGTGGGGAAGGGGAGGGAAAGTTAATCTAATGTTAGATAATACATAGAAACACAACACACTGGCAGTAATATACTGACAAAGCACGATTTTAATCTGAAGAGCTGTGAAAAGAGTCATATTGGAAAATGCACAGCAATGCATGTGAGTGGAAGGGGAATGAGTCAGAGGCACTGTATAGTTGTTAGGGGAAGGGGGTTAGCAATTAAGACAATATCAGGGAAAGGAAGATTGGCAAGGATGTAATTTTAAATTAAGATATTGCCTAGGCACAAAAATACAGTTTGTTCTTAACTAAACCATGTCTCAGTAACTACACAAGTATGAATGTGTATGAGTTGCAGGACATCCTCAAGTTCTGGTACCTTTCTATTTATACTCCTAGTATTGCTTAGTGCCACCATTATGTTGACAGAATTTAAGTTTGTCTGTTACATAGGAATGTCCAGTAGGGGAACTCTAGCTAAAAAGGCTCTATTTGAGCAGCAGAGGCTTTAGCCAGTATGTGGAAACCCCAGCATGAGAGGTGTAAGCCATCCCTGGCAAAACAGGAAATCTTGCCTGCCATTTCATCCCAGCCAATTATGTAGCTAATTGTTAAATATAATTATCTTCACTTGGTATTTAGACATCACTGTTGAAAGCAAGATACTACTCATGATTAGTGTCATCCCTGCTTCTGCCACATGCACAGTAAGCCCTATAAGGTCTATATACATGTCCCTCTGGATGAAGAGCCTCAGGTAATTCTTTTCTGCGTCAGCCACCACTAGATCATAGTCATATTTGTCTGTCTGTCTGTCTTAAGAGGCTCATGTAACATAACAGATCCTGACAAGCAGCTTACACAATCCATGTTCTTTTCCAGGCTGGTGAACATACACCTAACTATAGAGTCACCTATGATTAAAATATTTTCCTGTGTGGAAGCAGACTTAGTGGGCTTTATGGACTTAAACTTTTATAATGACTCTTCGGTGGGCTGTGTGGAGTTGCAGTATATGTAAGCTGTGAAGTGGTAGCTGTTGTCTTGTATGCTGGAGTTTGGAATATTTTAGTGTGTGTTCTATGAGGTTTTCAGAAAGTTCTCTGTACAGTCTCAGACGTTATGGGCCTAATAGTGTGTTGCGATTGATCTGGTGTCATGGAGGTATAATGCAATAGGTTTGCCTCTATGTTTCTTAAATATTTACATCTCTTGCAAGCTGTATTGCCAACTGCTAGCAGTAGTGGACATTTGGTAAGCATAAGGCAGTTCCTACACTGCCTTGAAATTCTTAATACAATCAGACAGGCCACAGACTTCTGAGCTATCTTGCCAGAGGGTGGAAGACTTGGGCTTGCGTAGTCCTCGGGGGGGGGGGGGACTGCTATAATATATCCTAAAGTTTTATGGATGAAGTACATATGATGATACTCTGAACTTAGTTTAGAAGGTAGCTAATCTATCAGCACTAAGTGAAAATAAAAAATCTGTCTATTGGTATTCCTGGCTATTACTAGTGCTTGACTCACCACTGCATCACACAGCTAGGAGTCAATGTCTCTTTGCTCTTTCTCTCACCTGAGAAGTGGGTCACAGGCGCTTTGATGATGAGCAGTCCATATGCTGCAAATGTCTATAGGCTTGTTGTTGCCTTCTATTGGTAGATGCCCTGGGTAGCGTGTTCATCATCCCAGCATAAGAGATAGATTTAAAAGTGAAGGAGTTTCTACCAAAATAGCAAACAGACAAAAAAGGGAAGTACCACTTACACTGTCCAGTCAGAGACAGTCTGGATTCAATATCCCTCTGCTCCTTCTCTTGCCGGAAGCAAGACAGTAACACTAATTCAAAATTGAGTCTTAGGAAGCAGTTATCAGGCTTTCCAATGATTTGTAATCTCTAGGAATTCTAGGAAATAATGTTCCTGTAGTTCTTCTCTCACAGAAGCAAAACAGAAGCAGTATTCCAAAGACAGTTCCTGGAAAGCAGATTGTAAGTGCCCCAGTAATTGGTAGCCTTGTCCCAGATGTTGCAGATTTTAAAAGTAAGATTGGAAAAAGTGGCCAACTCTTCTAAATACTGCAGTACTATGCAGGTAGAAAAATGGAAAACAAAGGATAACTCAAGCTTTAAGCAGTCAAGGGGAGAGCTTCCTAGTTTGATCTTCTATTTCTCATTACTATTTACTAATGAGATGAGACTTGGAGGTTCTTCCAAAGACAAGTTTATGTAGGGGTAGGCACTTCATAATCAGTAAGATTAAAAGAACAGCAAAAAGTAACTGGTAGTTGGTAGGGTTACCAACTGTCCCACTTTGTGAGGGACAGTGCCTCTTTGGGCAGTTGTGTCCTGCAAAGAAGTGTAACAATGGCAAATGTCCTGAGATTTTAGGGCAAAATTATTTCCTATATTTTATGCAATAGTTGCATAAAACAGTTATTCTGTATCTGAAATTCCTAAATGTTATAAGAAACAGAATAAGCAACTAAAATGCTACATGAATAAGCTTTTAAGTAGGCAAAAAAGTGAGGTTCTGTCATTTGTACTGGCTGTGGGTATGTTTTGGCCTGCAAAATCTGACATTTGTACCAAAATGTCCCACTTTGGGCATTTGAAAAGGTGTCAACCCTAATAGTTGGACACTCAGTATTCTGGCTCTGTGAAATACTTTGTGCTCTTTCTATTTTAATATCAACAATAGAAGTCCAGTCCATGTGTTGTAGCATTTCCTACTAAAGTCTTTACACCCCTTCCCTCTGATTTGTTTTGGTACTGCTGTTAACCTCGAGTTGTCTTTGATGTATACTCAAGTTCAACCGATTTCTGTGCCATCTGCTCATATTTTAGTTGCTGTTGCACCACTTTTTTATTTTAGCATTTGATCAATCTTTCTTCCTGGACTAACTGAGGAATTGTTTTCCTTCACATGCCATTACCATCTGCTTTTCTTTTCTCTGCTCCACATTGTTTTCTATCCCATTCAGCGTTTTCAATGTTCTACCTTTTACTTCACTCATTCTCTTCTTTGATGAACTTTTGGATGCCATAGGCACTTAATCTACCAATTGCTGTTTATCTTAAAAGGGATTGTGACTGTGTCCCATTATTATGCACTTGGTCACTTTGTTAGTCATTTTTAATATGAGTTTTGGGGTACACAATGTATGATATTGACATCAGTTTGTAAAGAAGATACAATGATCAGAGCATAAGCTTTGTATATATGATGGAAGAAGGGATATTAGAAACAACCTAACACACCATGAGTGCATAATGCATAACCTCATCAAGTTACCAGGAAAAGTTAAATTGTGGTAAAAATAAATGTAGGTTTTGCTATGAGAAAGGCAATCACAGATGCACATTTTCTGGTGTGTATTTGTGTTATGGAAATATTTTGTATCATATACTGTTTTTATATTTTTGCTAC
Organism: Protopterus annectens; assembly: GCF_019279795.1. Taxonomy (NCBI): domain Eukaryota; kingdom Metazoa; phylum Chordata; order Ceratodontiformes; family Protopteridae; genus Protopterus; species Protopterus annectens. The sequence goes on from NC_056750.1 coordinate 421,126,578, forward strand.
TGGGAATCATTACTAAAAGAAATTTACAGAAAAAGGTAATGCTCATTGAGAACAAGAGTAGTCAAAAAACATTTATTCCATAGCCAGTACATTTTTCTCTTTAGATAATCTACCTAGGCTTTACTGTTTGTATATTTATACCTCATTTGATTTACCTTATCAGTACTGACTCAGTCTGTCTAATATCCATACTAATTCTGTTGTCAGAGGTGCCAGAATACTCCTGAGGGTTGCAGCTGAGCTGTCTGCAAAAGAACAAAGGTAAAAAGTAAAAATAAAATCTCAGGTTGTTACAAAGCATGAAAGAGTGAGCCTATAAATTATATGACAATTTTGATAAAAAAGACAAAAATACTATAATATAAATGAGTTTTAAAATAATACTAAATATTCTTAATTTGTGACCCTACTTTAACTGTCATTAAAGTTTAAAGATGCCTGCTTATTGCACATGATGGCCTGCATTTGATTATTGGTTGATACACCAATATTTATTTCTCCAGGTAGACATTCTAGTATTTTTAAGTACTTCTGTTAAGTCCACTTTGATTTTATATATATATATATATATATATATATATATATATATATATATATATATATATATATATGGGAGCCCTTCATTTGTTCAAACTTTCAAATGTTCGAAACTCATATGGCCGACACCATATGAGTGAATGTTTGAAAGGCTGACAAATGATAACAGAGATCCTGCTACAGTGCGGGACTGGGAGATTCCCCTTTCCTACACTTAGTGTGATCTCGGAGTGAGAATATTTAAGTAGCAGGGGGCTTGCCCCCCTGCATAATACAGTTTTACTGTGTTTACAAGTAGGTAAATGGTGCTATTTCAGGATGTCTGTCTTTCAGAAAGTCGATCATATGCTGTCAGCCATATGAAAGTCGGCATTCTGAATGGTCGACATTCTGAAGAAGACCCATATATATATATATATATATATATATATATATATATATATTCCCCCCCCCCGCAAACTGTTAACTTTGAGACTGCTACTTTTTTACTTTTTTAAGCTTCTGTTCATTTTTAATTTGTATAAACAGCTGTATCCACTGATATCACTGCACAGTTTCTCCTTATGTGTAATGCGTATGTGTGAGATAAAGTTGCACACTGTGTTTCTGATCAAACATAGATGCTATATTTGCATTTGCTTCTATGTCTGCCCATTTATCTTAGGTTTACAGCAATTCTTGATGTTAGTTTTATCTTCTACTTTGACTTCTTGTTTGTAGATGGTGTATTACCATTGCTTATTCTTGGAGGTCACCACTTTCATTTGTGTAGAGTGTAGCATGTGAACTTGTTTAAAAATCCAGAAATAAATTCTTGCTTTGCAGTTTAAATGTAGAGAATTTACTACTAATAAAAATCTATTATGTTTAGACGAAATAAAGCATCAGATTCCAAAAGACTTGCTCTCAGTGTAAGTGACTTACTTCGGTGTAAGGCCTATCTATAAACAGGCTTACTACGGATGCCAGATTCCAAAGCACCTTTTTCAGTGTAAGTGGTCACTTACACTGAGAGCAAGTGTTTTGGAATCAGAGACAAATATATACTATATTTCTGGATAATTATCTCTATCTGTTAAAGATATAATTAAAGTCTGTAGACAGAATGTTTTTATACTTTGCATATATAGTCGTTCTTTAAATAATATGGTACAGTTTTTAATAAAATGTTCTGTTGTCTTACTTTAGCATTTCCTAAGCTGTTAAACTAGTACACACATCTTCAATTTTCTATGTTATCATTATATTCAAATTGATATCTTCAGTAAAGCATTCAGTTATGCAAAATGATAAATGGTACAAAATACCTTTCCAGTAGGGGTGTTTACATATGCAGTTTTAAATAGTTTAAGTATATTATTCAAATGTGTAGAGTTTGTTTTGCATGCATTGGTCATATTACATATAATTTATAATTGCCAACCAAATTTTTACCTAGTATTTTAAGAGATTTTTAAACACTGCACTAACTTGTATGTATTTATTTCCATTAATTTTTAAATCTAATTTTACTCCAGTATATTATTACTTTAAAGATGGAGTCCGCTGCACATGTTTTTATGTCTGACATAGACATACCAGCATAATTTCAATTTCTTGTATGTTTTATATAAAAGCCTACATTTATTTAGAAACCATATAAATATAAGAAATTTACCTTTTCTACATGCGTTATGTTTGAAAGTAAGGCTGTTGTTTAAATTAATTATAATATTTTAGAGAGAAGAATAATTTTAATGAACATTAGTCTATCTTCAAATGGGTTCAGATGGCAAGATGAAAAGGGTTCTTGGTGGAGAGATGAAATCAGCAAGAAAAGAAGTGTAAGACTGCTAGAAATGAATGAATCCTCAAGCATTGGAGAGTATCATTAAGGCCCTTATACAGAAGATGAGTAGAAAGCTACAGTTAAAAGTGGGAAGTGATGACAATGAAGCAGGAAGGTAACTGAAGAAATAAGGAAAAAATGAGATTTTGGATGCAGATCCTTAAGGAGAATGACAACAGTCATATAGAATATTATATTCATAAAATTGAAGAAAGTATACTAAGAACTAAGCCAACACAGGAACACAGAAACGAGATTCTGCCTAAAGGGATGACTGCAATTAGGGGTACAGAGAATAGACAAGAGGGGGATGGAATTTACTGGTGGAAGCCAACAAAGGAACCAAGGTATTGGGACCAAATAATCAGGGAAGGAAAGGCCAAGGAGACCTTTGGATTGTGGGCTAGTGATTGCCTTCCCTATCAGGGACTGATAATAATATAGATAAAGAGAAAATTAGAATCCTAATTGAAAGATCAGCACTGGTTGAGTTTTTAATTGAATCTAATACAGAAGATGCTGTTAAGAAATATATAATTAGTAGAGCATATAAAAATAATGCACAATAACTATAGGAATCAATCAGAAAAGATCAGAAAAGATTGGTAACAGAGATTGGATATGCAATTTACAAAGAAACAATGGGGGCATATATATGGTTCCCAAATATGCAACAGAGTCTGAAAGATTTAGGGTTTATGCCTGGAAGTGTTTGCATACATACTTTCATACCAAAATAATTTTTCCTCTAGTGCATGACAAATATTGGAGGTATGATGGGGAAGAAAGAGGTAACTGGGAGCATATGTTTTGGGAGTGTAATGATTCAGCAGACTTTAAAATTTCCTACATAGTACTCTGTCAGAAATATTGAATGAGCAAATGAATATAGCTAATGAAATTATTTTTGAGCTGGGATACAGGATCTGAACTACCTAGACACAGTAAAGCAAGTTTAAGCTTAATTCTGGGGGATGCCAAAAAAGCAATTACTACAAAATGGAACACGAAGTGGGATTTTTATAAAAGGGTAGGAGTAAATTGCATTGGAAAATGAAAAATGTGTGTATAATAAATGCAGAAAATGTTTTATAGAAGGAATGAGGTTTAAGAGAAGGCAGGCATTGAGTAAATTATGTAATGTTGCTTAGATTATCAAGTTAATATGGTTTGATTACTTTTATATAAACATATGTTTGCATGTGTCACAAGTGATATTTCAATAAATATGTTTAAAAAGGTCTTGGTGAGTATAATCATGTGGTGGACTCTGCTTTTGCTTTTAATCTAACCAAGATGATACTGGTATGTATATTGCTTGTATTTCATGCATTATAAAAAAAGACAGAATGAAAAATAAAATAAGAAGATTGGATGTACAAGAGCCAACAAAAAAAGTACACATACCTGGCCTGGGAAAAAGAGATGGTGCAAAATACTCTGAAGACAAAAAAACTCCACAGGGATAGGTCATGCTGAGTGAGTGCCCTCCCACCCAAGGCAGAAGAATGTAGCAACAGCAAAAAAAAGCAAAAAAGTCAATCAGTCAAGTAAAAGAACTAGAGACAAAGTTGATTGCGGATAAGAAAGGCTTTAAGTAATGTTTCTTTTATGCAGAAAACCCATAATTTCCACACAGGGGTACAACAGGACAATTAAGAAGTCAGGGGAAAATACTTGAATCAGAAAAAAAACTGTCAAAAGCTTCAAATACAAAACATGATCATTAATAGAGCAGATTAGATCAAAGCAATATATACATAAAGAAACATTAGATCATTTAGAAAAAGATACACTGAACAAAATGCTACAAGAAAAGGAAGAAAAACTGGAGGATATCAAAATTCATATAAAAACATGCAGTCAGAAAACAGATACTAATTAATTAATCAATTAATTAATTAAATTAATAATTGTTCAATTTGTTTATCAAAACAGAGCAGGGAAAACGCCTCTTTTCACTGGAGTCTTGGAGAGAGAAAAGCACCATGGTGCAGTACAGAAAATAAGCCACTTATACAAGATTTGAGCAAAGACATTCAATATACAATATAACATAGGATATAATCTATGTACTAAACATAGAAAATTACATATACTAAAAGGAAGTACAAGATTGTCAGCAAATGTGCTGACATTGTAACAGTCACTGAGGTACTATGTAGAAAGAAACAATGTGGTTAAACAGAGAAGTGGACAATAAAACAGGTATGGGATGAAATCCTATCTATGGAGAAGAAAATAAGGGAGAGGTAAAGTGTCAGGTCTTGAAAATGGAGATATAAAAAGGTATGTACTGATGATATGAAGGGAGAGTAAGATAAAGTATGAAGTAGAGGAGAGAGCAGAGAAGGTGAAACAATAATCTTTAAGTATAAATGAAAAATAATATTAACACAAGGCTGTCATTTAATACAGTCAGAATTCCATTTTTATTTTCTTAAATTTGCCTGAAAACATTTTGAAGTTAGTTTCTGTTGTAAGTTCAGGTAGAAGGGAGATCTGATTTGCTCCAGTATTTATGCGGCAATACAACTGAACCAACCAATACAGCTATTGCAGTGTCAAAATATGTGAAGATATCTACAGGCCAAGACATCCAGGCAAGATAAAGTTTACAAAAAAGAGAATAACAACAAAAAATAGAAAATATTGACAAGCAGTTCAGTGACTGAAAGGCAACAAATTGTAACAGAAGTACTAAACCAACTGAGAAGTGAATGGTTTAGAGTGGAAATGCTGATAAAGACATCACTGAACATGACAAGTCAATAAGTCTTTAGGAAATGTTATACCCAACATAGCACAACATTTTACTAATAATATACCACAAAGTAAAAGTTTAGAAGCTTCACAGGGAAAACTGGTTGAAAGTCCAGTTAACATTATACAACAGAGGAAACAGAGACGACAAGGATGTTCTAAGCCAAGAAGATACATTTACTAAAGTTTGTTTACTGAGGTAGTACACTGATCATGACAGACTATATGTAGGCACATCTTGGGTGAAGAAATCAATAAAAAGCAAAACAGAACTTATCACAAACACAGAGTAATCTAATAGAACTTCTGCTTGATCTAACTGAAATGGATAGACATATTAAGATAGATGAGAGACACAGTATAAGATCGGGAGGTGTTATAAGACTGATAAATCCAGTTAATGCAGTAATTGGGACTGTTAACATAGATCCATATTAAGTAACTAAAATAAATAGAATATGTTACTGCTCGGATAAACTAATAACAGATAAAACCACGACAAAAATGCAGAACAAAGTGTTAAAGTTTAAATATATACTTCAGTCTCAGATCAAAGTGCAATTCTTTATTGAAGTACAAAACACATGTGTGGAAGACAGTACTCAGAAAGTCATGTCTCTCCAAACAAAAGAATTTGTGGATACTTTATAAGAAAACCTTTTCAAAGTAATAAAACTCATCTATGAGGCCACTGTTACTATCCAATAGTAAAGAACTAAACAGTACACTTAATCCATCGGACCACAACTACATATCCAATAGGAAAATGACAAATTTAGAAAAAAATACATTCTATACTTGTCTACATTTTAACCTAATAAAGAATAGGTTTCCTTTTTACTATGTTATTTACAAGAAAGGCTGCCTCAGGCTCAGGAAACAAAACTTAGCTTGCAGTACTTTTCCATAGCTTAAGGAAACATCTGCAGCCACATACACCAACCTTCTGAAACATAAGCATTTTCATTTTTTTAACCCCTTACAAAAGGAAAAGAAGGGAACAAGTAGAATGCCATCATGAAAATATCGATCAGATAGAACTATAAAACAGCTAAGGCAGGAAGGGGTCTATATTACATTCTTGAAAAACATCTTCAGTGAACGCCTGTTTGCGGACCAATAGAATCACAGGATCATAGGAGGTTACTAGGCTAATGGCCCTAGAGTCCTTACAAGCCTAGTAGAGAGTTTATCCCCAAAAAAGAAACCTCAGTCAGCACCTGTCACCCCTGTCAATGATGGACAAAAGTGGAACCCCTAGGACAAATTTGTGGTTTTCCATCCACTCATCAAGGTTACGCTTGAACAAGGTCAGCGAGGTACTCTGTTTGACATGTATGGGAAGTCTATTCCAAAGACGTGGCAGCCTCTGGTGGACAAACCTGTCTCTCCAGCAGGTTTTGTTGATGTTGCATATTAGATTTAGGTCTATTGAGCAGGTAATGCGTGAGGAGTTATACTTACTGATATGGAGCATCTCTAGTAGGGCAGGATCCAATATTGCTTTGTAGGCGAGACACAGATCATCTGTGAGTAATCTGTATGATACCGAGTAGACTGATAGTGATTTCAGCTTGTCCGCATAGGACAGGTGTTGGAGGCCATAAACAGTGAAATCGAACTTCTTTGAACAGCTGTTTCAGCAAATTTTTTCCTAGGGGAAAAAATCACTTGGCCAACCAAAAACCAGACAAACTTTCAAACCCTTCAAAGTGGGGTGCCTCACCCCCCATGTGAGGAGCTGTGCCCCCCACACTCCCCCAACTAAATATACCAACTCTGAGATCACACTACAGTGGGAGAAAGGGCAACTTCCCAACGATGGCCAAGCGTTTTTTTCTCCTAGGAAAAAATTGGCAAAAACGTCCATTCGTGGGAGTTAGATTTTGGTGTTTATTGGTCAGCGAACAGGTGTTCGCTGAAGAGATTTTTCGAAAACATAATATAGACACAGCAGAAAGTATCGCTATTACAAGAATACAAAAAATGTAATACACCATCAAAACTTTAGAATGATTCATCTTACACCATCTCAATAACAAAATAAAAATCTCAGCTCAACAAGAAATATTCAAAAGTTATACACAAAATTATAAACGAAAAATACAAAACAAGCAATTAATTGAAGACCTCAAAAGAGCTTATATAAAACTGGGAAAGAAAGCAATAATAGTAACACCACAAAAACAATAGAAAGTATCTATAAATATCCTCTTTAACATAACAAAGATGCTGAATGAAGACAAATATAAAATAAAACACAGGAACTGCTAACACAGAATATATGAAATGGAAAGAAGTAATAGTCAATTAAATTGATACAATATTAAGAAAGGCTCCTTAATGGAAAATTAAAGGTCCAGATGTTGTACACAGCTACTGGTTAAAGGTATTAACATCTTTACACAATAATCTGAACTGACATCAACTTGGTTAACATCAGGAAAACTATTCTTCTTCTTAAAAGTGAATCTGCAACCTATCATAAGAAATGGACCAAAACTTGTCTTCCAACAACATATACATTATGTACCAAAACCAATACAAATAGAATTTACAGTGATGAAAAAAAAAGTTCAATAATTGCAACAGAATGGAAAATAAAGAAAACCCTATGGAACAAAACATTTTCTATTACTAAACAAAGCCAAAATGCAGATATGAAAATAGGAGCACAACCTAAGTACGGCATACTTCGGAAAAAACATTTGACAGTATTCCACATTTATGGATTATAGAATGCTTAAAGGTTTATAAAACGTACTTTACATTGACAAGAAAGAGTGGCAAATCTCTTTTCAATTGAGTCATGATAAAGGGCACATTACTAGCCCAGGGATAAATATTCAAATGTGGATATTCCAGGGTGATTACTTGTAAACCATACTGTTTACCCATGCTGTGAACCTCTTAAATTATTTACTTAGACTATATGATAGCTACAGCCAGAGTTCCAGAAAACCTCATCTCACCTGCTCTTTGTGGATAATTTAAAACTGTATAGCTCATCACACAGGCAACTTAGAGCACAATTATAAATTGTTAAAACGTTTAAAGATGATATGAGGCTGACATTTTGCCTTGATAAAGATGCAAAAGCACCATTTATAGCAGAAAAATGAGGCATCAAGAAACTTTCAACCTGGAAAAGGAATATGACAGAAAATAACTTGAACAAGAGGGTGTTTATTAGTATCTATGAACAGATGAAAGGACATCAATACAATATGAGTAAATTATAATAAAGGTGAATAAGAAATGTTTTATCAGGCTAAAACTAATACTGAAAACAGCTTTTCCTTCTAGAAATAAGGTTCAAGCTGCAAATCAGCTTGCTTGTCTTGTTCTAAGTTACAGTTTTTGTGAGTGACTGGCTGGCCTGAAAAAAAATGCTGGATTAGTTGGACAGGAAAACAAGACTACTAATTTATGCTTATTACATGATATATAAAAACAGCACATGGCAAGATTATATATTTATATTCTCTCGGTCTCTGAAGGAGGTATAGGCCTCCTTAAAATTGATTACATGTATAGGTCTTCAATTATGGAACTGCATACATATTTGCTGACATATTCAGATGAAAATAAAGTGAAAGTTCTAAATTATGAAGAAAATAGATATAATAGGACATCTTTGGTTAGAATAATAGAAGCATTTTGGAACGCTGCAGGTGTGGAAATCCAACCAGAAGTAGGAAAAAACAAGCAGCACCAGAAATTGCTAAAAACACAGAAAGAATATAAAGACCAAGATCAGAATAAAAGGAAAAAAAATGGAAATCCCACAATTATAGTGGCAAGTAATGATAACTGCTGATTAAGATTTGAAAGTTTAATGATGACAACTCAATATAGTAGACTGTTTACATGCTGGTTTACAAAATCTATAGAAAAAGTGGGAAATACAAACAAATGCAGGTTCTGTAACTGAACAAGAAACAGTTGCAAGTCTTGTTAATGGTTGTAATATTCTTATGTCTCATGATCTATACAATAAAATACACAATAATGTTGCAACATTGTTACATTGGGGGTTGTGCAAATACTACAACATACATGTGGCTGAGAAGTAATGGGATTGTGGACCCCCCCCCAAAAAAAAAAAAATATATATATATATATATATATATATATATATATATATATATATATATATATTTATATATGGATCTACCTCACTAGGTCAACACACCACAATGTCAGCAGCAAGAAAGTCGATCACAAAAGTTCGACATTGAAAATGCCAACACTAAACTACGCATGCTTGAGTAAAATCCTGTTACAGTGTAGGTTGTGTAAACAGTACAAAATACATGTAGCTGAGAAGCCATGACCACCTCCCCCCAAAAAATATACAAATATATACATACTGTGACGCCCCTGCACTGGCCCAGTAATCAAGGAGCCTCAATCCTCACCACTGGCAACAACGAGGGACATACACAATGGGAGGATGACAAGTGCACACAGTAAAGTACAATTTTCCTTAAAAGCATACAGTGATCAGAGTCAGTCTGGGCCTGTTTTTTCTCTCTTTCTCCAGATCCTGAATAAGACTCCCCAGTGGCACAGCTAGAGGGTTAAGATCTCAGTTGAGGGGTCAAGCCAAGACCTCCAGCACCCTCTCCATCCAACCAGTGCTTCATGTCCCTGCCCAGCTATCACACACACACACTTTGAGATTTGATTTATATACAAACACACACACACACATCTGGGGAAGGCTGGCACATGTTTATTAGCTATGCCCCCTTCTACCCAGACTATAAGGTAGTTATCACTGCCACCAACCCCTACTTATCAGCTACTTAAAGGCCCTTACAAAGGGTTACCAATCCTACTGTGTAATGTTACTATTATACAAATGGTAAGTGTGACCAAGACTAAGGCTATTTAGTAGTAGCCTGTGCAGTGTGACCAAATACATATGCAAGTATTCTAAGAGCTTAAATATGTCTCACAAATATCAGCCACGAAGATAGGTTTAAATATATTTAATAATAAATAATAAAAGAACAAGATAATACTCAAACAACACAGTAACTGCAGAGTTCAGAATCACAGGAAATATCTTAAAACAACATTGCAGGACAGTCTCAAATAAATACAGAAAACGTCTAAACAAATTTTACTATATTTCTATCTATATCTAAGAGAGATTGCTGTACCCTGGTTATTTACTATTAGCAAGGCAAGTGCTGATGAAAGAATGTTTCCAGGTCCAAGACAAGATACAAAATGCACAGTCTTTTTCTGAGACAGTTCTTAAATTACTATCAGACATTACTGCTGGGTCAACTTGGATGACATCACTCTTTGTCACCTGCCTTCAGTTCCCAGGCTAACAGATACAACAGAATTTCATCATCTCTGTGTGAGAAGTACACATCTCTCAGATACGCAGCTGCTAGGAAGCAATAAAACACTTTACATTTTAAACCCAGTAATTAAAATTACTTTTAAGACAATAGAAAAACTTCTAGCTCTAGAGATTGTGTCTGCTTGCTGCATTAAAACTGAGAGATAACACAATCATAAAATATTTGAATTCCAACCTATTTTCTTGAAGCCTTGCAAGTTAACTCTGTATGTTCCAACTTCTACTAGTAAAACATACATTTACAGAGGTATATAGTTTATATACATTTCTGTTCTTTTCCAGTAGGGTACACTGTAGTTACATTCTTGAAGCTCAGTACATAACATACAGTTCTGTATAAATCATAGCAATATTCACAGATGACATAGAATTATTTACAAAATTCCAGGTAGATGGGCTGGCAGCATCTCACACACACACACACACACACACACACACACACACACACACACACACACACACACATATATATATATATATATATATATATATACACACACACACACACATATATGGATTCACTTTATATTCTCGAAATACTGAAATGCTAAAATTCAGTATTTCAAAGCTATAAAGTCAAAAATTTAAAACCATGAAAACTCAGAACCGTGAAATTCAAAATCTCGCATGATTTTGAATTTCATGCTTCTACTCCACACACACACACACACACACACACACACACACACACACACACACACACACACACCTTCCTCCCCACACACAAACATAAGCTCTTTATTACATAAAAGCAGGGGGCAAGCCCGCCTGCACCTCCCATTTGGGGGGCTGTGCCCCCATACCCCCCTACTTAAATATTCTCACTCCAAGGTCGCACTATAGACATACACACACAAAACACACTACACAAGCTACATTCTCCTCACACACACACATCACAGCAACAAAACACACTGACCCATGCCACAGCCCCTACCCAAAACCCTTAACACACACACAGTTACCTGAATCCATAGCCAAAGAGAAACCTCAGAAGCACGAAATTCAAAACCTCCGGTATTTGAGGTTTTGAATTTTGCGCTTCTGAGCTTTCACTCTTCTCAGGATTCTACTTTATGGGCTTGAAATACTGAATGTCAATATTTCAGTATTTCGAGCTTCTAAAGTGAATATATATATATATATATATATATATATATATATATATATATATATATATTTATATTTATATATATTGGTCTACTTCAGTAGACCAAAAGAACACTTACCCGAAACCCAATTAACCAAGACAACTCCACCAAAACATCATTTCAATGAATCAATGAACTGATAATAATTTGAAAAGGGAATCTAAACACTTGGCCACCAGGGTGAACTTTGCCCTTTTCCCCAGTATAGTGTGATCTCGGAGGTGGTATATTTAGTTAAGGAGGTGTGGGGTAAGTGTGGGGGCCTGAAGCTCCCCATTACCTTAGCTTTAATTTTCTTTTGGTGTTTTCATTTGTATCCTGGTGGCCAAGTGGTTAGTTTCCCCTGTTCAAATTATCAGCGGTTCTTTGAAATGAAGTTTCGGTGGAGTCGTCTCGCTTAAATGGGTTTCAGGTAAGTGTCCTTTTGGTCTACTGAAGTACACCCATATATGTGTGTATGTGTGTGTGTGTGTGTGTGTGTGTGTGTGTGTGTGTGTGTGTGTGTGTGTATATATATATATATATATATATATATATATATATATATATGTATATCCACCAAAAGCAGCTTTCCACAAATAAACTAGTAAAAATGAAGAGACAAATTGCAGTGTCTTCTTAGGTAACCACACTTTAATAAAACAATAAAATAACCTCCAGTTAGCGCTTTTATCTCAACAATACAGAGACTTCTTCAGACTTAGGTTCACTTCCACAATGCTCCATTTTTAAAACTCCCAATGTCACATGATTTGTCTAGTCACATGGTTAATAATACATTCACTTTGAAAGTCACATTCTCTTACTTAATAAGTTAAAAAGCATACTTTTTAAGTTTTTAAAAAACACAAACTTTCACCAACAGACAAAGAATTCTAAAAGTTTTACTTTATATGCACTATTTTAGTAAAAAGCTGTTACTAATGTTTTAACCTTTTTCTTTTCGAATACATAACAAATTCCTGTCTATCATTTTTTTACTTTATAATGGTTGTTCATGGCATTCTTCTCATCCCCTCTCTGCATGGCATATTTGTGTTCGTATATCCTTTTATATAGCTCTCTAGTCGTTCTATCTATATAAAAGGATTTACATTCCAGGCAAGTTATTAAATATACAACATTTTTCGATTTACAACTACATTTTTAATTTCAGAATTAATAAACTGTCATCTGCAAATAACAGACGTTTTGGTTAAGTTTTCATGTCTAAGTAACACTTAATGTTATTGTTTTGCCTAAATACATTTGCTAATGGTTTTATTGCAAAAACAAATGGTAATGGGGAAAGGGTCACCCTTGCTTAGTTCTGTTTTTTTTTTGCCTCAAATTGATCAACATGAAAAAGCTCATTTTTTAACATCAGTTTTGTGTTCATTTATTTATTTATTATTTCAGAATATTCTTCAGGAAATGTAAAAATTTGAATCAAACAAATCATCATCTATCCACGTTTTCCCATTTTCTATATGGGATCAGGATGTTTTGTCAACTGTCACCAACTCTTTTGATTCACTGCCACTCTCTTACTTTCTTCAACAGTTATGCCTGACTTTGCATATCTTCTCTCAAATGATCTGCCTATCTTTTTGCTGGATGCCCTCATTTTACTCTTGCCTTTTTCCTGCCTGTCCCAAATCTTATTCACCAGATTTTCTTCTGCTTTTCTGTACATGTGCCTGAACCACTGTAATCTGTTCTCTTTGACTTTCTCTGCAATTGGTGTTACTTTGTTTTCTGCTCTTATGTCCTCATTTCTTCATCTGTCCCACAGTGTGCATCCTACCACCATCACAGGTAATTAATTTCCATCATCTCTAGTTTCTACAACTGCTCTAGCTTCACTGCCCACATTTCTGTAACATACAGTAATACTGGATGCACAACTATTTTGTAAAGCTTACTTTTCAGCTTCTTTCACATTTTTTAGTCACAGACTATGCATGACACTCTGTGCCAGCTGGCTGCAGACCCTCTTATTTCAGCTCTGGCTATCTCATTCAGACTTCCTTTCTCCTCAACAGACTCTCACAGATATGTGAAGTTGTTGATGTATTCGCAGAAATGCAATACAGAAAAGGTACCAAAGCAAAAAGGCACCAATACATGAAGTGCTTCACCACAAAATGAAACAACAGGAATCAAGCAGTAAAATGATTTATTCTCTCTAGCGCCTCGGCCACCAACAGCCTTCAAGGAGTAACAATCAATACATTCCACACAATATATATACATCATAAAATGACAATTAAACAATTAAACAATTAATATAATTAAAGTTTAAAAACACAGAATACTTTTCCAACAGAATTCTACATTCAAACCCTTGGGTACCAAAGTATTATATTTTAATATAAAAATAGCTTCTTTTTTTAAAAGTATACATCTAACTTTTTCTCTATCAAAATCAGATATCAAAATATGTTGCAAAACAGTTGCTTTTAAACCCACAGGGTTACCATTATGATATTCTTTAAAATGTTGGGCTACAGGGCTATCCTCCCTGTTATTCCGAATGTCTCTTAGATGTTCTAGCAACTTCACTTTAAACATTCTTTTTGTTTGTCCGATATAAAATTTCTCACAACCACACTTAATTGCATAAACCACCCCATTTGTTCTACAGTTGTAAACACCATTAGGTGAAAAAGAAATGTTATTAATACAAGGAAAGAAATTCACTGTATAAGAGCAGATACTACATTTCCCACAAGGCTTTAAACCTCTTTCCACAATTTGTGAAGACAATCTAAATTCAGGTCTAATGAATTTAGTATAAACTAACAAATCCTTAATATTCCTTCCCCTCTTATAGGAAAAGAATAACTTTTTGTTCGCTAGACCTGTCAGATCTTTAAAGTTCCTTAAAAATTCCCAAAAGTATAAAATACAATGCCTGATATTTTCACTACAGATATTATATGTAGAGACTATAAAAAAAAATTTTCTGACTATATATCATTATTCACCCCATTATTCTGCTTATTCCTAAAAGATTTATTATAGCTATTATTATTATACCTGATATTAAATACCTTTTGAATGTCCTTATCAATTAATCTGATATCATATTTTCTAGTAATGAACATATTTCTTGTTTGTTCAATTTCCCTCAAAAAGTTATTTTCTTCATTGCACAATCTGGAGATTCTTAAAAACTCTCCATAAGGCAAAGAATCCATAGTATGTCTAGGGTGACAACTGGTACCCATTAAAAATTAATTGACTGTTCCAAATTTTCTGTGAATACTTGTATTGATTTTATTTCCTTTTTGTCCACATAAATTGATGTCCAAGAAAGAAACTTGTTGCCCATATTGTAAACCATCAAACACTATGCCAAATCTATTAACTTGAATATCTTGCACAAAAGTATACAGTAGGTGAAAACCACCTTCACATAGGAATACCAAATCATCTATGTATCTGAAGTAAAACCTGACATGATTTTTAAAGAACAATTTATTGTAAATACATTCCCTTTCAACCAAACCCATAAAAATATTAGCATACATGGGTGCAAATGGTGCACCCATTGCTGTACTTTGAATCTGGTGAAAAAATTGATTTTCAAAATAAAAATAATTATTCTCTAAGAAAAATTTAACTAGGTCTAATATGTAATGAGTAAAAGGAGTATTACCCATCTGAAGCAATATTGCTTCCAACCCAAATGCATGTTGGATGTTGGTATATAGACTTTTTACATCTAACGTTATCCAGTACATATCATCTTGCCATACAATATTTTTAATTTTACTCAAAAAATCAAATGAATCTTGAATATAGGAAGGGAGTTGTTTAGCTTCCTTCAGCAGAATACCATGCAATATAATTCCTAAATTATGCAGAAAGTATTTACAGGCAGAGACAATAGGACGTCCTGGTGGAGTAACATTATCTTTGTGAATCTTTGGTAAACAATAAAAATATGCTGGACCTGTGTCTTCACATGATAGTTTATTCTTAACATCCTTCTCACACCAGTATCCAAGTCTCCAGCCCCTTTGGATCAATGCAGCATAGTTTGTCTTTGCTTGCTCTATCAAACTAATATTAACTTTCTCATATACTGTTTCAACTTCTAATAAATCAAAGCACATTTTAAGATATTGAGTATAATGCATTATTACAATTTTGTTGCCCTTATCAAAAGGCTTGATAACCAACTCATTTTGTTTAGATAACTTAATCAAAGCTAACCATTCTCTTTTAGTTAGGTTATATTGAACTTGTTTTAAATTAAAATTTTTAAACAACATGTCATATTCAAATTCAATCATAGACTGAAATTTCTTAATACCCTCGTGAATAGAAGGTGGCATAAACTTGCTGTTATACCCCACTGCAGAAGTATCATTAATTCATTTCCATCATCTCTAGTTTCTACAACTGCTCTAGCTTCACTGCCCACATTTCTGTAACATACAGTAATACTGGATGAACAACTATTTTGTAAAGCTTACTTTTCAGCTTCTTTCACATTTTTTAGTCACAGACTATGCATGACACTCTGTGCCAGCTGGCTGCAGACCCTCTTATTTCAGCTCTGGCTATCTCATTCAGACTTCCTTTCTCCTCAACAGACTCTCCCAGATATGTGAAGTTGTTGATGTATTCCACTATTTTCCCTTTTATCTCAATTCTCAGCTTCTTCTGATTTCCCCAATTTGCTGTCATTACAGCTTCCTTATATGTACTCAGTTTTATTCCCTGTCCCTTCAGCTTTGTATTCCATTCCCCTACCTTTTCTGAAGTTCTTGCTCAGAGTCTGCTTGTAATGTTACATCATTTGCATACAGCAGTTTTGTTTATCTGTCCCCTCTGCTCTGATTGCTAATGTAGTCCATCACCAGTATGAACAGCAATTGGCTCATTTGAATCCTGATGCACACCCACTCCCACTTTGAACTCCCCTGTGAGTCCAAACACTTCTCATACATTTTTAACCAAGAAACATCTTTATTAAATTATCAACTATGACGTAGGCAATCGTACATTTATATAAATGAAAACATACCATATTGACACAATTCCAGCTGCAAACATTATACATTACTTATAATCTACCCAATTGTTGTCAGTCAGACATTACATAACTCGTTCAAATCCTGCCTTCTTTAATTCTCATTTCTCCCCTGTATATACTGTTCCCACAATTCCCATTTTGTCCTATTTAATTGCTCCTACCCTTTTCTAAAGTCCCCAATTCCAGTTGTTTTATCTCTGTTACTATATTCAATACTTCTAGTACAGTTAGTTTAGACTTTGATTTCCATTTTCTAGTAATTGCTTTTTTGGCAGCCACTATAATTAGACTCAGCAAGGCCTTACTATGTATAGGCAATTTTGATTCTGTATCACAGCTACAATAATTTCCCTTGTTATACCAATTTGCCCACTTAGTATATCCAACAGAGGAGTCTGCAGGGGAATCCTTAAAGTCTGCAAAATCATTACACTCCCAGAAAATATGTTCCCAATTACCTCTTTCTTCCACATCACCCCTTCAACATTTGCTGTCTAACTGAGAAAAAATTCTCTGGAGTCTACTTGAGGTATAAAAATATGTAAACATTTCTAAGCAAAAATCCTAATTATTCTAGATTTTGTTGCATATCTGGGAGACATACACATATCCCCCATTTTTTTTTGTGAATTGCTTATCCATTCTCTCTTCCCCAATCCTTTCTAATCTCCTCTGATTGATTCTTATAGTTATCATGCAATAGTTTATATGCTCTACTAATTATTCATTTTTAACAACAGCTTCTGTTCTAGATTCTACTAAAAACTCTACCAGTGCTGCTCTTTTGCTTAGGACCCCCCTATTTCTTTCTCTTTGCCTATACTCTGATATCATTCCTTGATAGGGAAAACAATCTCTAGCCTGCAGTCCAAATAAATTCTTGGTATTTTCCCATTCTATTACCTTTCCCTCTCTAGTTAATTCTCTATTACCTTTCCCTCTCTAGTTATATGCTCACAGTACCTTGCTTCCTTTGCCAGTTTTCTCCAATAAATTCCAGCCTCCTTTTACCTATTATCTGTACTCCTATTTGCAGTCATCCCTATTGGCAGAATCTCCATTCTCTATTTCCATATTGGCTTAGTGCTACTTTCTGCTGATTTATGAAGATAATATTCTGTATGATTATTGTTTTTTTCTCCTTAAAGGTCTGCATCCAAAATCTCAGTTTTTCCTTGTTTCGTGAGCCCCTCCCCATTTCATCATCATCCCTTTCCACTTTGAATTATATGTTTCTGCTTGCTCTATGTATAGGAGCCTAAGTGTGTAGCTCTGAAATACTGCTTCAAATCAGGTAATCCCAATCCAAAATGTTCTGCTGGAAGAATCAACTTATCCCACTTGACTCTTGCCATCTTCTCCTCCATGATAAAATCCTTCAGCTCTTTATTAATTACTATCCACTGCTTCTCCTCTGGTTGATAAAAATATGCCTGACCTGTATATAAGACTAAAGGGACTAAAACCATTTAACTGGTTGTATCTTACTATCCATATCCATATAGCAGAGCTTCCAATTTCTCACTTTTTTGTATTATCTTTTGTTTAGTCTCTTCTCACATATCCTTAGCTGCCCCATTGGAATCATTTTAATCCATACTCCTAAATACTTAATTTTATCATGTCCCATAAATGTAGATATTGCTGAACCAATTAGTGTGTACATAATTTACAGCTATTGTCTTTGTTTTAGTTTCATTAATTTTGTATCCTAAAAATATATGAAACTGTCTCAAAATGTTCCACAACACTGTAATGTCCATTTCTGGTTTTATTAGATATAAAAGAATATCATCTGCAAATACAACCAGCTTTTCTTGACTACCATACCAATTATTTCCTTGAATTTCTGACTCCTTTATTTACTTTGCCACTGGTTCTAAATATAGTGCAAATAACAAAGGGGAAAGAGGTCACCCCTGCCTGGTTCCTTTGCTCAAGCAGAAATTATCAGAGATGAACCCACCCACTTTAATTTTCATTTCTGATCCCTCATATATCCTCCTAATCAACCTTATAATTTTATCAGGGAATGCAAATACTTCCATTGCCCTGCTCATAAAGTCCAAGCTTACTCTGTCAAATGATTTCTCTGCAGTGAGACCCACAAACAACAGTGGTGTTTTCTTGCATTCTAATTCCCTCTGGATCATCAATGTTTTGTTAATGTTGTCAAAAGTTTGCCTCAGCTCCACAAAACCACATTAATCCATATCTATCAATTTTAGCATAGCTTTTGACATTCTTTTAGCCATTATAGACATAAACACTTTATAATCATGGTTTAGTATTGAAATGGGCCTGGATCTGATGGAGCTTTACCCTCTTTAGGTATTACACCTACCACCACTTTCTTCCAGGATGCTGGCACTTCCCTTCCCTTAAAAAAACTGTAAAGCAAATCCTTCCAGATCTTCAGTTCTTTCCCTCCTAGCTTCCAAAACTTCCACAGGGATACCATCTCTTCCTGTGGACTTTCATGTAGATTGGTTATACATCACAGTTTTTATCTCATCCCCTCCTATCCTAACTTTTAGTAATTGATCTTAATATGTTGGCATATTTAATTCTTCCTTAAGCATTTCCATTTGTACCTTTTCTTGATTTGCATATTTCTGTGCTTTATACAGACTTTCATAAAATTTCAGAAATATCTCTATTCCCTCTACAGGATTTCTTGTTGTCTTCCTTGTTACAGGCTCCCTAAGCTTGGCGACACACCTTTCATTTTTTTGTGCTGTAGAATTTTTGTGCTCTAGAGTTGTTATCAAAAAACTGTTGCTTAACAACAATCTTTCTAAACTCATGCATATTATCGAGGTAATCCCTTATTTTCTCTTTAGCATTCTACAGTTGCTCCTCTTCTTGTTCTGTGAGATTTCCCCATTCTGCAATACTTAAACATTTGTCACTCCATATAAATAATTCTTGTTACTTCTTAACCATATCTCCCTTTCTTTTATTTCCACCCTACTTTTAAATTCTACATACATTTTATCCCTAGCTATATTTTCAGAAGAAATTTCTACCATCTCTAATAGCTCCTAAAAAATTTCTTCTACCCATTCCTTAAATTCCACTCTTTTCAAAATACAGGTGGGAAAGCACCAGTGTTTCATTTTTATTTCATTACCCTCTGTTTTTGTTTTATTAATTACTGATGCATGATCTGAAATAGTTGAGTGTGTATCAAGACCTTTAATTACATGAACATGTTCCTGTGTAATGTAAATTCTGTCTAGCCTAGTCCAGTTTTTGTATCTTGGGGAATAATATGTAAATTCACTCTGAAATCCTAGTAGTGAATTCACATCTTCCATTCCAAATATTTTCATAAATGTCTTCAAAAGTCTACCCTCCTTTGTAATACTTTCCCTTCTGCCCCCGACACATTTTTACTGCTGCAAATAAAATTCCATTCCCTACCTATAAGTAATATTCCTTGCTGAAAGCTGATTATTTCTACCAATATTTTCTTAATCTCCATTATAGTTATAGTGGTTTTAGGTAGAATATAAATACTTGCCAATGTAATCCGCCTCCCTTGTCAGTAGCCCCTTAATACTACACATCTACCATTATTATCTTTTTTATCCTGTTCTATCACTACTGGAGCTCCTCTTGCCTCTTTTCCTTTGATCCAGGTATTCCTCTGAATAACCATCCTAAAAACCTTTATTTATCAAATTCGTGTTCATTTCTTTCCAAGTGTGTCTCCTGTAATGTAGCTATTTGCACTCTACATTTTTTAATGTAGTTCACTACTCTTTCTTTTTTGTATTTATCTGTGAGACCATTGACATTTAAAGACATTATAGAAAGCATCACTGTATTAAAAAGTTACTATTCCTTTTATATATAACAGTTAAATGTCTAGTTCCAGCTTTTGTGTTACATGCATACACTGTTTAGCAGGTTGAACTTTTATACAGTTGTTTCTTGTCATATCCATTTGAGCCTATGTCACATCTTACAAAACTTTTTGTTAGCCATGCTAAGATGCATGGTGCAGTTTGTGCTTCTACTAAGTGCCGTTTGGTTTTATCTTATCTTTATAACACTTCCAACTGGGAAAACACCTGAATGTTTTTAGAGAACATTATCTCCTAGCCAATTTCTTCTTTATTAGATTCTCTCCATGGAGACATGAGGAGCAGATACAAAACTGCTACTAAACATATATTTATTTGCTAGAAAAAAGCCTTATTATATTCAATATTCTTGTTAATTTACTTACTTTCTCTTAAAACTTGCAATAGATCAAGATAAGGGCCTTAATCCAGTCATTCCCCTATGCAATAATGAGAAAAAGCTCATTAATTTTTCTTTTGTCATGCTCTTTCAATCAGACTTTTCTTTCTTTCTTTCTTTTTTTATACACCACAGTACCCACACCCCTAAAAAGTGAACAAGAAGAAAGAGAGAAGAAGGGAGGAAGAAAAAAGGAAAAACAGGAGCACCTATCCACAATAGTATCACCATGATACTCAAAAATAACTGAGAAAACTTTATTTTATAGCATGTGAAGAAAAACATGCAGCATAAAATTAGTACTATTAAGAAAAGTACTTCTAACCCAAGTCTGCATCCAGTATTGAAAGTATTTGAAGAAATGTCTGAAGTGGACTTTAGATATTTGACAGAAAATGTTGGAATCCATGGTGACTGTAATTTAAAACTTGAGCAAAGGGTTGTATTGGATACTTTGAAGGACAGAGGTGACCTGTGGTTTATGCAACCTGATAAAGGCAGAGGCTTAGTAGTAATGGATTATAAACAACAAATATTTCAATTGTTATATGAAAATAATTATGTTGAAGCATTTCCTAATGAGGTAAATATTTCATATGTTAGAATTGATTATAGTTTGAAATATATGCTTACTCAAGGGCAAATTACCACTGAAGCAAATTAATTTAAGTATGTTGAATTTCCTAAGGTGGCAACAATTTTTGGAATATGAAAAATACATAAAGATGTGGATTATCCACCTTTTTGTCCAGTAGTGGATGCAGGTCACTCTAAAACCTATTTTATAGCTAAATATGTAGATATGCAACTAAAAAATAAATTATAGACCTTAGAATATTTATGTCATGACTCATGGTATTTCTTCACTAAATGTAATACTGTGGGGAGAACCATAACTAATTTGGATGATATAATGTTCATAACAGTGGATGTAAAAGATTTGTATACTTGTATACCACAAGATGTGGGGATTGAATGGTTTACAGAATTTTTTACTGATATTATTCCCATAGGACAAGATAAGATTAATGTTATTTTACATTATACAATAGAACAGCAGACTAAAAATAAAGGAACAGTTAACATACAATAGAAAAAAAAATGATTTAAGAAAGTAATCAACAGCAACCATTATGTATACTATGTCCATCAGTTAAAGTAGTGAGATGTTAGAAATTAGAGAAGAGATGCTATTGTAAAAATGATACACAGCATTTGTTAGATGGAAAGGAGACTTGAATATGTGACCTTAAGCAGAACATTTACATGCAGCTTGTGCTGTGAAGTGTTCTTGAAGTTGTGCCCAAAAGGATGGTTAGTTAGAGAGGTCTTTAATATTTGAGGGAAGATCCCTCCACTGCTTGCATCCAAGGGTAGAAAGGGAGAGGTTAGAGTACTAAAGTTGGGTTTAGGTGCTTGCAAGACAGGCCCCGAGTGGCTGTGGGATCTACGGTTATGTGATGGAGGTTGCCCAAGCTCATATGTAATTACTAGGCAAACAACTCAAAGGTGAGAATCAAACACCGTACCTTGTGTCTGCAAGGTAAACACCTTAACCATTATGTTAACCCCCAATTTCAAAGTAAACTAGAAGAAAGAGAATAGCAGGAGTTTGCTTCCAGGAGCCTGAAAAGTTGAAAATCAAGGAGTAAATTGGCTCATTGGTGAACCAGCAGCCAGTTTGCATTGGCGAGTCTAAGACAGTGGTGTTCATAATTTGGGCAAAAGGTAATTAAGTGGCAGATGGAGTTGGAGACTGTTTTGGATGGTGGTACATATTTGTTTGGTGGCATATGCTACAAAAGGTAGCAATGCTCAAATTGGGCTAGAGAAATTTCTTTACCAATAACATTTCTTGTTGGTTAAGAGGGGAAAGAGGAGATTTTGTTGACCAAAAAGAGTAGGGAGTTTACCCTTTTCTGGGTGTTTTTGAGATGTTAGTAGAAGTTAAGTTATGGATTAAGCCAGGTATCTGAAAGTGTTAAACTTCTCAATGGCACTGTTAACATGGTACAAATAGGAAGAGAGTTGTTTTTTTTTTTACTTTTTAGTTGAGGTTCCAAAGAGCATAGTGAGGCGTTAAGTAATAGTTTTTTGATACTGAGCCAG
Source organism: Protopterus annectens (assembly GCF_019279795.1). Classification (NCBI taxonomy): domain Eukaryota; kingdom Metazoa; phylum Chordata; order Ceratodontiformes; family Protopteridae; genus Protopterus; species Protopterus annectens. Next base: position 421,149,629 of record NC_056750.1, read on the forward strand.
TTAATGGGGGAGAGAAAATCTTTTTGTAGGTCATGTTGAACTGAGTGGATTGTGTTGCTGGGGTGGAAGATATCCATGTCATCACCACATGGTAAGAATGGAAGCTGGGGAAAGATGAGTGTAAGCTTATTTATAAACAACAGAGAAAAGAAGAGGGGCCATTATGGAGGCTTGAGGGACTCCTCTCAGTACAGAAGGGGCAGCTGATGTACTGTTGTTAAAATTTACTGAGAAATGAGTGTTGGATAGTTCATTTTGGAGCCAAGGTATACTATTAAGGCTAAACCTAATGTCAGTGAGCTGGTTAAACAGGATTGGGTGGTTAACCAGGTCAAAAGCTCTTGTAAGATCTATTAATATGGCTCCAATAAGGAGGCCTTTGTCCATAGTTAAAAGGGTGTGATCAATGAAGATCTAAAGTGCATATACAAAAAAAGCAGATGCTCACATGAAAAAATTCACTTTCAAGGAAAATTTGTATTTTAATGGACAAAATGTAACTCAGTATACAAGCTGCAAATCATTTTCATTGCAAACTGCAGCTTCTTCAGTTCAAATACATATATTTATTTTGACCACCTGTACCTGTCTGTAAATAAAGAACTATTTCATCTGGAATTTTGTTGCAATGGATCATTTTTTGACAAAGTGAATAATGGATCTGTCGACTGCTTCTTCTCTCTTGTGCATGTTTTGGTGCATGCATCTCTCTTTCTCTCTTTATATATATATATATATATATATATATATATATATATTCACTTCAGAAGCCTGACATATCACAAGCCTGAATTTCATAATCCGGAAGACCAAAAGCCTGAAAATTCAAAATCCTGAAAACTCAAAAGCCTGAATCCCATAAGACTGAAAACACACAGGATACATATACTGACTGAAGACAACACAGACCAGATTACATTCCACCAAATATAAGCAGGGGGGCAAGCCCCCCTACACCCACCATGTGGGGGGCTGCACCCCCCATACCGCCTGCTACTTAAATATATCAACTCCAAGACTGAACTTCACTATACTTTCATGAGTTGTGTTGTAGTATAGCAAGTTAATAGGGAACATTACTAAGGTTACAACATGCAGTCATGAAACGTGATGGTATGTTTGCCATTTTTTTCTGTGAAGTGCAATTTTGGAGGTGATATATTTAATTAGCAGGGGGTATGGAGGTCACAGCCTCCCACATGGGAGGTGCAGGGGGGCTTGCCCCCTGCCAATATTTGGTGAAAAGTGCTATCCTTTGTTTTGCATGTGTTTTTGTGTGTCCTTGTACTGGAATATTGTTATTCTTTGTGTTCTGTTTATTTTCAGTCTTTTGGGATTCAGGCTTTTGAGTTTTCAGAATTTTTAATTTTCAGGCTTTTGGTCTTTCTGAAATGAATATATATATATATATATATATATATATATATATATATATATATATATATATATATATATATATATATTAGGGGTACATTGTTTTCATTGCACACTTTCACTGATTAATTTTTTTGGTAAAACAATTGGTCAAGTGGTTAGATGGCCAAAGGTGGCTTGGTATATGTCAAATATATAAAGATTTGGTTTGTAATGCTAAACTTGAATTTATAATAAAAGTTTCAGTACTCGGGTTGATGTGTGTGTGTCTGTGGGTTAGGGTCATAGTAAGGGCAAGTTTGAGTAATAGATGCATTTGAAGTGTGCATGTGTTGCTTGTATAACTGTTAAATTATGTCTGTAAGTTAGTTTTTTTTTTCTTTTGGTTTAAGCAGTTAGAAAATAAATTGTTTTACTTTCTCAATCAGATAATTTTCATTTTAGTAGTGGTTCAGTGATCACATAAGGTTTGTCTCGCAAAATCATATAAATAATGAGTGAATATTGAAGAATTGGAAACTCTAAAGTCTTTCTAGTTTAACATTCTTAACATGTTTTTCAGTGCTTTGATTGAAGCTAATAATGTAGTTTATTTGCTGGCCCCCATAGTGCTTTTTTTAGGCAATGCCAAACGGAAAGTACTTCTGACATAGCAACTCAAAACCAAGAAAATCTAAAGGTATTACTGCTCAGTGCTAGGAGTCTAAACAAAAAATTCCACTCTCTAGAAGCTCTCTTCACCGTAGAAAATGCTGACATCTGTGTGGTTACTGAGACATGTTTTAAAGCCATGGAGAGGACACTGACTGTACAAGGTTATAATGCCTTCCACACATTTAGGCCAGCTACTACACAGACAGGGACTAACAGTGGTGATGTCTCAATTTACATCAAAAATAAATATACCTCAAGGCTGGTCAAACAAGACAATGCACTTGAGCTTCTTCATGTTCAAATCACCCTAGGCAAAATCCAGTACCACGTCCTTGCAAGCTATAGGTCCCCCTCTATGACCCAGGAAATCTATACCATGTATTTAAACTTATTGGAAACACTCTCCATCCAACCCAATACCATATTCATGGGTGAATTTAATAACCCCACTATTAGCTGGTGACCTTATATGACATTGAATGAGATTCCTGGATTTTGTAAACACAAACTCTCTGGACCACTTTGTCAATACACCAACCAGGGGTGCAACTACACTGGATCTGGTCTTAACATATATGGGAGAGTGCTACATATCTTCTAGTGTAATATCTTTCCTGGTAAGGTCAGACCCCAAAATAGTCTCCTTTGTAGTAAAAATAAAACCTGGACCCCCAGCTAAACCTGGAATATTCAGGAACAACTATAAGGCTAACTTCTGCTATTAAGTGATAACCTGGCAAAATTCCAAGCTCCCATAAACCCCGAGAACAATGCTGCCTATGCAGAACTATTCACAGATACCCTATACAAGCATGTTAATAGCTGCATAGAGGCAGTTGTATCCAGCAGGAATAAGTATAGAACTAACTCAAAAAACAAGCCACCCTAGTGGAATCACAAAATCAATAGTCTGTATAACAGAAGGAGGAAAATCATGGCAAAAAATAGGATGTGCAGTACCCAGCAGGATAAGAGTACTCTCATCAAACTAAACAACTCAGAGGACAAATAAAGTCTACCAAAGCCAAATTTGAGGAAAATTTGGCCTCCCAAACTAAGGACAACCACATGGTATTCTTTAGCTATTTTCGCAACCTCAAAGGCAATACATAGTTATTTGCAGAGCTCATTGTAAATGCAGCTGCCTATACTGAACCAGAAGATATAGCAAACGTACTGGCTGACAAATTCAGCTCCAACTTTACCCCTCTCTCCCCCTCAACCTTCCCTCAGGAAATACCATCAAATATAACTCCCCCTGCTATCACTAGAGAACAGGTCCTTAATGCTGTCTCTAAGGCCAAGAACACTGTATCAATGGGCCCAAACAAAATTCCAGGATCCCTTCTAAATAGCATGAAATGTGACCTATTAGTCCCTCTGGAATTGCGATTTAATCATAGCCTCCAAAAAGGTTTCATGCCTCATGAATGGAGAACAGCAATAATCATCCCTATGCACAAAGGTGGGCCATCTACAGACCCTGTAAACTACAGACCCATAAGTCTCACTAGCCTCATATGCAAAGCCATGGAATGAATTATCATGGAAATGATCAATAATGATATAGTAAACCTCCAGACACTAGACCCAACCCAGTTTGACTCCGTCAAGGGCAGGTTATGCCTGCTCAGCCTGGTGGACTTCTTTGAGAAGGTCGTCAAAGCAATAGATGAGGGCAAAATGGTTCACACTGACCTGGCCAAGGCATTTGATGCAATACAAAAACACAGTTGGCCAGAAGATACAGCAATCAAGGCCACAAACACCAAAACAGTAATGTAGATGAGAAGACTTTATTAAACAGACCGGTTTCGGCAATCAACTGCCTTCTTCAGTGTTGAATAAACGGATGTCCGTTTATTCAACACTGAAGAAGGCAGTTCACTGCCAAAACCGGTCTGTTTAATAAAGTCTTTTCATCCACACTACTGTTTTGGTGTTTGTGGCCTTGATTGCTGTATCTGCTGGCCAACTGTGTTTTTGTATGGTATCTTCCGGACGTGCAGCACCCACACACACAGCATTTGGTTTGGTTGTATTTGATGCAATACCCCACTTAGGCATTGTTGACAAACTCAAGAGGTTTAGTACAAACCCTTATATCACCCAGTGGACAGCCAAATGGCTCACAGACAGGACCGAGGAAGTTAGAACTGGAGAATCCACCTCTACAAAGAGGCCAGTTACAAGTGGAGTCCCTCAAGGATTAGTCCTGGGACTGCTCCTTTTTGGCGTTTACATCTCTGAAGTCAAGGCTAATGTCAATGGCTTCTGGATGACTAAATCTGCAGATGCTTATAAATTAGGAGCTGTCATTGAATTCTACATAAAAACAAATGTTCTCCAGGAAGGGCTGACACAGACATACAACTAGTGTTATAGCCATGGACTAAAACTAAATACCAAGAAATGCATAATATTATCCTTCGGGAAGTCATCCACCCCAGTAACTATCACATTAACAACACACCCCTTAGAACTGACCCATTAGTCAGGGACTTAGGGACACATATACACAGTAATCCAGCCTTTGACCATCACATTTCTACAGTAGTGAGGAAATCATTCTATGCTGTGCAAATTATAAACAAAGGTATAATATCTAGGTCCAAGGAAGTATTGTTCCACACTATTCAGCATTCATCAGACCTATCATTGAGTAAAATGCCCCTTTTGGTATGCACCTAACCAGGCATATCCAACAGAGGTTCCTACTAAAAGAATACAGGGTGTAAGTAAAATGTCTTATGCAGACTGCCTCAAAGCCCTATACCTGTATTTTGTATCCAACAGGCTGTTGAGAGGAGATCTATGCCTGGTATATAGGGCATTGTCAGACCCACTCTGATGGACCTTCTGCATATCTGCAAAACAAACAGTATCAGAATTACCAATTCTAAAGTCTTAGACCTTGCATGTGATATAAATATGACCTGCTGGAGAGACAGGTATGTATCTCAGAGCCTACCCCATCTCTGGAACAGGCTCCCTATCCATGTGAAACAGAGTTCCTTCCTAACCAAATTCAAGTGTAACTTGGACAATTGGATGGGGAACAAGAAATTCGTATCTGGTTTAGCACTTATGTCTCTAATGGACACAGGCAACCTGTAAATGGTTTATCACCTGGGCCCCCTACTTGTAAATTTTCATCTCCCAAGTCCCTGCTTACACTTATCAAGGGTACCAGAACATGTCAGAGATTTTGGATGCATAGCTAGGCTTAAAAAGGCCCTTGTGGTCATTAGCCAACTAATGTATGATCTTTCAAGACTATAGTTACAATCTTCCTTAATATCAATTTTTTCTGTTTTTTGACTCCTTACAGCTGCCACTGGCTGCCTCCTGGGCCTTTCCTTATCCAACAGGTCTACCAGGCTTTTCTTTCTTTTCCCAGAATAACTCTGACCCATGCTTGGAGCCAATGAGAAGATCAAGGCACCTAGGGAAAAGTCATATTACTTTCAATAAGTGTTTTTGCATGCCCTAACTTTTCTTCCCTTGGGTGGACCAGTAATGTTCTGGAATGGATGTGCAATGGGATATGATAGTGGATCATGCTGCCTCTGCGGCAACTCAGCCAACCCCCACAGCTTGGATCAACCAAAAGGCATGCTTGAGTGCACACCCTTCCTTATCAGCATAGGTTCCCTTGCCAGCTCTTGAAATGTGCAAGCCATTAATTGAATCCAGGCCATCTGGGCCATAGTTAGGACTTCATCCCTGTATGGTATGGAGCTGGCTATCTTCTCCTAATTTCAAGATGCATTTCATATCATTCCATAATGTATGTAAATAATGTTTGGCAAATTTTGCTCCAAGTCCTGGTATCCAATACACATTGGCTAGCATGAAAATTTATTTTGGTATTCTCTGATTTCCATGGTAAACATTCCTTTTTCATCTTTATAATAGCACAAATATAAATTGTCATGCTGCATTGCAACAATTAATTTCAGAGGGTAAACACCCACGTGTCCCGCTTAAAATACTGAAAATATCTAATGACACAATAATTGTATTGTAACCAAGACATAACTAATTTCTTGCATCATTGCTTCAGCTGTGTTATTCAAAGTGATTTATAATACTGATACAAAATGATGACTGATTTTTTGTACCTCATTCATACTGTGAAATATGGTCTCTGCAAAGACATCAAAATGAAAGTTTTGGTTGCCTGTTTCAATTAGTTTGACAAATCACTAACTGCTAATTCTGGGTGTTATATATTATTAAGAAAAAAGAGCCAGTATATATGATCTGCAACTGACAATTCAGCCTTGGTAATACAATTCACTGGAAGTGGTTTATAAACACTTACAATGTGCATACATATATTCTACTTAACATGGATACTAGGTGAAAGAGAAGTTATTGATTATTCAAATTAATGTATCTCTCACCCCCATAATATTGGCTTAGGTGGAATGTACACCACCTCAATAAATATAATGTGACTAAAACTGACATTTTTGAAAAGTACCATTGTCATATAACTAAAATATCACGTGTTGTAGATATACAGGGCAACTTCGGCACAGATTCACTCTATTTTTTTCACTGATACACTTCATTGAAAGGAACAAGAAATGCCTCTGAATTTGGGAAACAGTTTGGTTAAAAGCACATTAATGACCTTCCAAAGCAGCTTCATTTTGTTCCACTCTCGAGGTAAAATTCCTGACATCACATGCCAGTCACATAACACCTTCATTATGATCAGGCACCTGATCCTTTATATTTATAGTTTGTTGCTCCACACTTTCAAGCATTGCATCAGCAGGATAAAATAGCATCCTGGATCACCTTCGTAGACAGGTAACATCACACATGTTGCCGATTTATCACTGGATCTTAAAATATCTGATGAATAAAATATACTTAAATTTTCTATGTAAAACAATATAAATTTGGTGTTGCTGCAACATCTATCTGTCACTCAGAGTAAGGAGAGATCAAACCTTACATTTTTGCCAAGTTTGTATAAATGCTCCTGGCTTATGCTCCACTTAATTTTCTGCTAATTCATGTAATAAAGTGGGCCTTCTTTGATCTATTACTAAAAGTCAGTTGGAAAATTATTTCACTGAATAACCAAAGTGTTTACATTTCATCTATTACATTTTGTCTGATTTAATAAAAATGTTCTATTGCCAACAAGTCACCAACTGTGTCATCTAATTTCTTGAATGTATCTGTTCATTAATCAGTTATCAGATGGTCCATTAATATCCTATTAGCTGGTTAATTGAATTGATTTGATTTAAATAACCAGTATTGTCTTATTTCAAGGTTCCTTTTTATTTAGTTAAATCACTCAGTATTTTTATTTATATAAAGGTCTCACCACATTTAATTAAATTTATTCCAGTAAATCAAATGATCAAAGTATTAGTGTTATAAATCTGTCGTACTTAGTTACAATGTTCTAAGTAAAAATTTCTGGATATCATCTGTCTAATATTGCCACAGATTATCTGCAGGACATTTACTTTATCATCTCGAACACATAACTTTGTTATGATCAGGGGCCTGATCATAATTCTCTTCATTTGTACATTTTTGCTCTAAATTGCCAAATATTGCATCAGTTGTAGGATAAAAAGTATCCTGTATCACCCGTGTGGATAGATAACATCACAAATAATTTCTACATTTGTGAGTGGATCCTAAAACATCTGATGAACAAAATATACTGTAATCTTCCATGTAAAATATTATAAATTTGGTGGTGCTGCAACATCCAAAGTAACACAGCTAAGAGATTTCTGAAATAAAGAGCAGAAACATTTTGATAAAATACATAAATATAGGTTGACATAAAAGATAATGATTGGTTCTCAGATCATAATGTATATATTATATGTTCGAAACATGGGTGCCAAGAAATTCACCCTGAAAGCTAAGTCTGATAGATGAATCTTGGCATCCATGTGGAGAACACATGATAAGTTATAATCAGAGACCAATCATAATTATTTGCAGTGCATGGACATTTATCTGCACCATGTATTACTAGGTATACAAAAGTGAAATTAAAAAAAATGTGATGTGTTGTACTGGTAAAACAGTGGAGAAGTGGCTAACATCCTTATGTATTCCCTGTCTAATGGAAGCAATTTGAATAAAAATAGTGGGTGTAATGTACCAGGCAGAAACGTCCATATGCACATGCACAGCTCAATCAAATAAAAATATATTTTACCTGTTCACTCACAGACTTGTTAACCCAGAGTGATTTATAAAGCAATCTCTTTTCAAGCAAGCTAAGTCAATATAATAAGCATCACCAATTTACAGTGAGCAGGACAACAGCTCAGAAGTGAAAACCAGGGCTAAACATGGCTATTTACTGGTCGGTGCTGTCTGTTTTTGGTGCCAGTCATGATCTTCCAAAGACGTGCATCTGGAGCATTTCTCCCCGGGCTTCCACTGAAAATAGGCTCTGCCCTAGTCAGACATTCCCGGTCAACAAATGTTAAACAAAAAATAAATCTTAATAATAAGTATGGGGTGCTTAATTTTTTAACAACTTTATTAAATTATTACTTAAAATATAGACAGACATACATTAACAGAAAAGAAAAAAAATACACACATTTTTCCCTTTTTACATACACTATACATCATATATCTTTTCTTTATTATATCTAATCATTAGTCCAACATTGCGTCATTTACTCAATTCCTACCTTTCCTTAAACCTCATTCCTCCTCCTCCTGATCATTAATCTGCATGTATTGTCCCCTCTTCCAGTTCTTTTATCTGTTTTATAGTATTCAGTAATTCAAATATAGTTGATTTACAGTTTGATTTCCATTTTCTAGTAATTGCTTTTGGGCAGCCAACAGAATTTAACTTAACAAGGCCTTACTACATCTAGAAAATTCGGATTCTGTGTCTCAGCTCAAAGGAATAATTTCCTTAGTTACACCCATTTGCTCAACCAATATTTCTGACAGAGTACTATGTAGGGAATTGTTAAAATCTGCTAACTCATTATATCCCCAAAACATATGTTGCCAGTTACCTCTTTCTTTCCCATCACACCTCCAATGTTTGCTATCTACCTGAGTAAAAATACCTTGAAGTCTGTTTGGGGTAAATAAATACTAATGCAAATACTTCCAAGCAAAAATCCTAAACCTTCTGGATTTCACTGCATACTTGAGAGCCATACATATGTCTTCCCATTGTTCCCTTGTAAATTGCTTTTCCAGTTTATCTTACCAAACTTTTCTAACCTCCTCTGATTGATTCTTATAGTCATCATGCAATATTTTATATGCATTACTAATTATCCCTTTTTAATAATAGCTTCTATTCTAGATTCAGCTAAAAACTCTACCAGAGTAGGTCTTTAACTTAAAATTCTACTTGTCCCTTTCTATTTACCTATACTCTGATATCAATCCCTGATAGGGAATGTAGTCTGTGGCCTGTAGTCCAAATGTTTTATTGGTCTCTTCCCACTATATTATCATTCCCTCTCTAGTTATTTGTTCCCAATACCTTTGTTCATTTGCCAGCTTTCACAAGTAAATTCCAACCCTTGCCTATTTCCTGTACTCCTACTTGCAGTTATCTTTATTGGCAAAAATCTCCTTTCTCCATTCTTGTGTTGGCTTAGTTCTTAGAATAGTTTTTGCTACTTTATGAATATAATATTCTGTATAGTTGTTATTCTTCTCCTTAAGGCTTTCCATCAAAAATCCCAGTCTCACTAAATATATATAAGTCTGAGTTGTGTAGCTCTAAAATATCCCTTCAAATCAGGTAATCCTTATCCATGTTGTTCTATTGGAATGATCGGCTTACCCCACTTAACTGTTGCCCTCTTCCTCTCCCAGATAAAGTCTTTCAACTCTTTATTAATTATTGTCCACAATGTCTCCTCTAGTTGATAAAAGTATGCCTGACTGCTCCTGGAGACTTCCTGCAGATTAATTATATATCACTGTTTTTTATCTCCTCTTCTCCTTGTCTTAAGTATTAGTTGTTGAGCCTCATTTAACTGTAACCTTGGCAAAATTAAGTCTTCCAAAATGTTTCCATTTGTACTCTTTCTTGATTTCCACATTCCATTGCTTTATACAAATTTTCATAAAATTTCTGAAATATCTTCAATACCTCTACATGTTCTCTTGTTATTTTTCTTGCTGAAGGCTCCCTACATTTGACAATGACCCTTTCTATGTTCTGATGCCTACGCTGTTGTGCTAGACATTTTTGTGCTCTGTAGTTGTTATAAAAAAAAACAGTTGCTTTACAGCAATCTTTCTAAACTCGTGTATAATATCCAAATACTCTCTGATTTTGTTTTCTTTATCAGTTTGCATTTGCGCCTCTTCTTCTTCTGCGATACCCCTTATTCTGTGATACTTTAACCATTCTCAGACCCTCTAAACAATTCTTATTACTTCTTAACCATCTCTCTTTCTCTTTTATTTCTCCTCTATTTTTAAACTCCATTTTCATTTTATCACACTCACTAGCTATCACTTCTAAAAAATGTTCTGTTTTCTTTAATACATTTTAAATAATTTCCATCACCTACTCCTTAAATTCCTCCCTTTTAACAGGTATATGGGAAAGTGCCAGTGTCTCATTTTTACTTCATTACCCTCCATTTTTATTGGTGCATGATCTGAAACAGTTATTGGAATGGTGCCAACTCTTTCTATCAAATGCACACATTCCTGTGAAATATAATTTCTATACAGTCTAGCCCAGTTATTGTACCTGGGGAATAATAGGTACATTCTCTCAGAGTTCCTACTACTGAATTCACATCTCCCATACCATATACTTTCATAAATTTCTTCCAAAATCTATCCTATTTTGTTATGCTTTCCCTTCTAGCTTACCCTGATAAATCCTCGCTATTGCTAATCAAGTTTCAGTCCCCACCTAAAAATAATATTCCCTGCTGAAAGTCAATTATTTCTTCTCAAATGTTCTTAAGCTCCAAAATAGCTGGTTTTAGTGGAATATAAATATATGCCAGTATAATCCTCCTACTTTACTGATAGCCCCTTACTGCCACAAATCTACCACTATTGCATTTTTCTCCTCTATCACTATTGGAGCCCCTCTTCAAATCGGTATTATTATTCCCCCTTTCCTTTGCCCCTGTTATTCTGATGAATATCTATCCTGTAATCCTCTCTGATTGGTGTCTGTTCTTTTATTATCTTTATTCCTCTCCCAGATTTGAAAAACAGCATGTATACTTTCAGAAAATATTAACTTTTAGCCCTAAGAAAAAAAGTATTGGCTATCTTTAAATAAAACTAAATTGTACAGTGTTCTATTAAATGCATTAAAGTATTCAGGCTATTGGGAAGGCTGCTATCACTTATTCATTTCTCATAATCTCCAGCTTTATTTTTCATTGAACTGCTTGTCATTGTAACTTAAAATTTTGCATTTCCCTCAGCAAAGAATGCTCAGAATTATCAAGACTGAATGCTTGTACCTGCAGACAGCTTGTCTCCATGTAAAGGTAGTCAGCAATGAGAAAACAAAAACAGATGTCTGCAGATGCATGAATGGATCTTGTAAATTTCATTCAGAACATAATGCAAAACTGCCTTCAGCTACAGACTTTTTGACTTGCATTGAACATTTGCTAATAAAAAAGGTAATATCTTTGCGGATGTAAGGAACTTAGCATTCATCATGGCTTTCATTTGTCTTATTTTTCAAGCCTACTTGCTTACAAAAAGCACTTGTTTATAGTTTAAGCCAAGGGTATTAATTTACACATCCACCCTTGCAAAAGTAAGAGAAATTATCTTAATTTTACATATAGTATAATCAAGACACCTTTATACCCTACCCTACCATTTCACAGCATGCTAACTTAATCTTGCTTCTGTCCAGGCTTTCTTTTCTTCTTATACTGTGAAGCCTGTATTTTTTACAACTAAAAAATACTTGTTTACTTTAATATCTTTAAATACAACAGTCAATGAAAAGGCTCCCCCTGCATTTAAAATACTTATGAAACACACTATGCAAAACTAATATACTATATAACGGTTCCCTTTTGAAATCGCGAAGGTCCACTTACCTGAATACAGAAAAGTTGACACGTATACGTCGAACCGCGAAAACACCAATTGTCCTGTAGCACGAAATCTGAAATGTTGAATCGTCATGGTTGGCCCTTCTGCGGTATAGCTCCGTAAGGTAAGTGTGTGCTAGTTATGGACCTTAGGGTTAGGGTGCAGGTTAATGTAAGTGCATAGATAGTAATGTATGTTTGGTTTAGTGTAGGGTTAGAAGAAGGGTTTTGTTAAGTGTATGTGTGTGGGTTATTTATTTTGTTTAGGTATAGCTCTGTAAGGTAAGTGTGTGATAGTTACGGACCTTAGGGTTAGGATGCGGGTTAAGGTAAGTGCATAGATAGTAATGTATGTAAGGTTTAGTGTAGGGTTTTGGTTAGTGTATGTATGTGGTTTATTTATTTTGTTTGGGTAGGTAGTATGTAGCGCGCAGTGGGGTTGGACAACTATGATGGTTTGAGATTTTGAATTTCGCAGTTTAGAGCGTTCGGTGTATTCGCGGTTCGGGTAATATGTGTCGATGATTTCATATTCACTGACTAGGACTTTCGCGGTTGTAATATAGACCCCTATATAACATGCAGTTTATACTAATATACTATATAACATGCAGTTTATATTGTGAAACATTTTATACAAACACTAATAAGAACAAAAACTATGTTACTTACAGTTATTTTTCCTTTAAGCATCCTTCTAAACATTAATGACATAAACTGGGGTGTATGCTTTATGGTCCACCTACAAGTTTAGCAAAGTCAGCAAATGTCTTTCTCAGCCACTTTTTCTTGTACAGCCATATTTCACAAATGTGACTGATGCTTTATAGTCTCCACTTTATTCACTAATTTCAGTGTTGCTGGACTTGCATCCTTTTCAACTCCATCTTCCAAAACCAGACTCTGGTTCAAGTCCAAGGTAATCATAATTCTTCCAGTCAGTTCCTGTGCTTTTTACTGTCTCTCCAGCATTTTCCTTTGGAGCATTTGAAAATGTTTCACTGGCAAATCTCTCTTTGTGTTTTATTATCAGAAGAATGAGAAACACAGTGAGATAATTTTAATTTCCTCCTTAACCTGTTATGCATCCAAAAATGTCTTTGATCCTCCAGGGTAAACAAATATTTTGAAAACAGCTGGATACAGCACCTTGAATCTTATACCTGGTTGTCAACATCCCCTGATAGCTGAGATAAATCCGTTTCTCTTCTACCTGGTGTACAGTGAAAAATCATGTTCCACACTCTGCTGTCTCCAGTTTTTAATACTTTTCCCTTCTTTAAAAGTTTTGTTAGGATCAACTCTTTCTGCTGGTATGATTGCATCTTTACAACTATAGGTGTAAGCTGCTTTCTCATGGCTAGGTTTGGAGCAAACACTTGGTACTCCCTTTCAATTAAGAAATCCTGCTGTTGAGTACCAGTCTAGTTGCTTCTTTGCAATGCAGTCTGTTCCTTCCAATTTCTCTAGTACAGCAAACAAACCTCTAGTTTTCTCTGTGTGCTCTGCCTTCTATTGCTACCATTTTTTTTTGAAACAATTATTCTTGAGAAGCCTCATACTCAGCCACCTTTTCTTCATTTCAGTGTCTGATGTTTGCAGTGTTATAAGTACATTTAAATAGCGACTTAAAACATTTTCCATTTTTTTCCAGCCTTTTGTTATTTCAGTTAATACATTCCTTAAATTTGATTTATTTTTTCATCTAAATTACTGGAAGCCATCTCTTGTACCAAAGCTGTAGCTTGAGATGATTTTTCCTGAACAGCAGCAGGATTCTTCACAGCCAGTGTTTTCTTTTTACCCTTTCTAGTTGATTTTCTATCTGATTCTCTAAATTTCTTCATTCTTGGCATGCCATGGCAGTGTACTTACAAACTTGTAACTGAATTTTATCCCAGATGTCAATTTCAATGGCTGTTATTTCTCAGTTTCTGCTTTAACACCATGAGAGCTGAAATTAAGCTGTTGATCAGTGTGCAGCCATCTTACAAGTCTATTTAGCACTTTTTAAACAGCCTTCTAAGCATTGTTAAGGTCAGATCTCATACTAGAATAGCACTAAACCAAGTCTCATGCTAGAGTAGCTCTCTAAACCAGGATGTAATTTAACTGTATTTGTGGTGTAATCACAGCACCCTACATATAAATAATAAAACAGCATCTGTTGTATTAAAGGGAATGTTGATATGCAAAACTATATCTGTTGGGGATGTTTAAGGTAGATGGAACACTTTATGGTTGCAAGAGAATCAGTTAACCTTAAATGTTTTTAAAGGAAAGAAAGCTGAAGAAAACAGGTAAACTGAATTAAATCTATATTAATATTATGTATATTTTAAATATATTTTGAAAGTTTTTTAATTTTTTTCTGTTCATTGAGGGTTGTGAAGTGTCATATACACTGATCATGTGATGATTACATATTGAATTCCAGTGCTTACTCTGATGAATTACACTTGAATAAAAGGACAAAAGCACTAGATAAAATTCTTATTTTTCTGATAGTCATTACTGGTGTGTGGTGCTTTTGATTTTATAATACAACAATAACATTTAGAATAACAATAGTGTAATAGGAGGGAAAAGTTTATGTGGGATGTTTATCCCACAAAGGCAAGGGATTAATTAAAAGGTGGCTGGTTTGAATGGAATTTACTGGCACTAAAGTAAAGAGGTAGAGGTTTTACATTCTAGGAGGTGTTGATGGGGAAAGGAGTGTAGCCATTTTGCTGTATCATAGATACAATGTTGGGAAGTGTCCATTTAAAGGGACAATGGAAGGACAAGAATATGAAAGACAAAAGGGAGGAAGTAATAGATGAAGAGACAGAGAGAGAGATTTGATGGGAAACAACGTGAAGGATAGAGGGTAGGGAGGACAGAGATTTAGAGGCAGAGGTTTTTGTGCACTTGACAGAGGGAGAGAGAGAGATATTATATCAAATTGTTGAGCATAGCTAGAGACTTCATACATGGAAGGCGCGAGATGTAGGGAGTATGAGAGCGAGCAGAATGAGGTATACAGCAGGGATGAACTGCAAGTGTGACAGTGTAGTTAGGTAAGCATGAAGAGGGAGAGTAGATGGGGTCTGTATGGCAAGGTGGGAACAAAGGGAGGTAGTTCAAGTAGAGAGCTAGCTCAAGTGGAGAAGGGTCTATGGGGAAGTGCTCGAGTGCACATAGAAGGAAGAATTATGAATGGGGAAATATGAGGGAAAGGGTTAAGGTGAGTTAAAGTAAGAAGCCTGGCAGACATGAAGAGTTTATGTTATGCAGTCCATCTATGGATGTTGTATCATACAGCCTGCAACTATAGGGCAGCATTGATGCAGTAGGTACCAAAATTGCAAAGAACCAGCACTGGAAGTGAGTTCTAGGCTGACACACATGATACACAAGGTAAGTGGTGAGAAGAGGGATTTACAGTTCAGATTAAAATGACATGAAATGCTGACATTTGGGAATCAGACAGAGAAATAAGGGAGAAAGCAGATTAAATATGGAGAGGTGGAAACTGAAGTGCATCAGCAGGCTAAGGTCAAAATAATGGAGATGTGGAAGGTGGGGGTCAGATTTTTGAGGAACTGGGAGGATTTAATCAAAGGAAGAGGGGAAGTGGGATATATTGGTGCATGGTGGTGATGGCCAGGACAGTGTTGCAGAAGGTTGAAAACCTGGGATAAACTGGGAAGAAGATGTGGTTGTTGGTAAAATGTAGGATGTAGGAAGACTGAGTAATACATTTCATGTGTAGTCTGAATAAGGTTGCGCCTATGCTATTTTGGAATAATTTTCAGGCATTATACAGAATAAGAGGAGAGAAGGAAGGGACTGTGTTTTTGACAGGAATTATAATGTGGTATTAAAGTCAAGTGAAGATTAGAGGAATTATACCATGAAGAACCAGAGGGCACTAAGACAGTTGTCTAGCAAGAAGTAGGCTACGGGATGTGTGGGGCATAAGACAAGAGGTGGTTTACTTTTGCAAGAGACACATATATATTTTCCAAGGCCAGTGAATCTTATGATCATTCACACCTTGCCAGTACCCTTCCTCAGGCTATACCTTCTTTCTGCAAGAGGGCCACAGAAATCAATACTATTGTAAATTTGTATATACCCATCCAGTAATCTAAGTTATGTTTAAAGAAATATAGTGTGTCACACTGCTTAACATGCAGGGGAAGTTTATTCCAGAGTTTTAGGAGGCAACTTGTTATACGCCTATCATTCCACTGTGTTTTGTTTATCTGTTGGTAAACATTTAGGTCCCAGGTTCTAATACTTGTAGAGATATTAAACTTGCAGAGAAAAAGGAGGAACAGGACAACTGGATCTCTAGTGGCACAGTAAACGAGACAGAGATATCCCCTTAAAACACCAAGTAAAAGCATATAATTTCTAGCCAATCTTAGTAGCTTAGGAACTTTAGGCCTTTGATGTTTTGTTTAGTAACCTTTAAGAATCTTTCTAAATGTTTGATATGTTTAGTGAGATGCATTATGAACAGGGAATTGTACTTAATAATTGGCCTGATCAATGCCGAGTATAAGGGAGAGATTATCTCTTTAGACCCTGATGATGTTCCTCTAACAATTAATTGGGCTAAATAAAAAGATTTCCTTACAACTGATGTTACATGATAGTGAAAACTAAGGGGGCTATCAAACCACCTACCTGGGTTCCTGACTACACTTTAGTTTTGTAACAGTGTGTTTTTATACAGCATGATAAGGAAAAGGCTTGTCTATCAAAAGTGAGAATCCTACACCTTTTAGCATGTAGATTGAGGTCATTTTTAGTACACCAAGAGTTTAATAGGGAGAGTTCATTCAGGTTTGATGTCATATGGTGAATTAACAACAGTCCCCAGTTTTCAGTCATTTGAAAACTTTGTTAGCCAGAAATCTTGGCTCTCTGCTTGGAGAAATTAGAAGAAAGACCTGAAAAGGAAAGGTCGTAGCACTGAATACTGAAGTACGCTGCTGGTCACTTTTTGATAAGGCATCAGCAACTATCCATCTTAAAATAGTCAATTTTTAAAGCATTTAGCTTTTGTATGATGTCAGTATGAGGAATGGTATCAAAGATCTCAGCCAGGTCAAGACACACCACATGCACTGCATGGCCACCACCTACAGGCTCTGTAACCCTTTTGAAGAAGTTTATCAGATTAAGTGGATAGGATCTACCCTTCTAAAGAAAATCTGTTGAGAGTTAAGCCTAACAAGGTTCATGATATCACAGTTTGAGGTCACATATAATGTTTCAACAGCTTTGCAGATAAGGCCTGTGTGACGCCACTGCACTGGCCCAGTAATCAAGGAGCCTCAGTCCTCACCACTGGCAACAGTGAGGGATGTACACAATGGGAGGATGACAAGTACACACACAGTAAAGTACAATTTCCCTTAAGAGCACAGACAGATCGCATTCGGTCTGGGGCTGGTTTCTCCCTCTTGCTCCAGATCTCTAATAAGACTCCCCACTGGTACAGCTACTGGGTTAAGATCTCAGCTGAGGGGTCAAGTCAAGACCTCCAGCACCCTTTCTGTCCAACCAGTGCTTCGTTTCCCTGCCCAAGTAGCTGACTGACACACACACACACGCACACACACACACTTTGAGATTTGATTTATATACAAACACACACACACCACACACACACACACACACACACACACACACACACACACACACACACACACACACACACACACACACTCACACACACACACACACACACCTGGGGAAGGCTGGCATAGGTGTACAAGCTATGCCCCCTTCTGCCCAGACTATAAAGTAGTTATCACTGCCACCAACCCCTACTTATCAGCTACTTAAGGCCCTTACAAAGGGTGAACAATCCTACTGTGTAATGTTACTATTATCCAAATGGGAAGTGTGACCAAGAGCAAGACTATTGGAGTGGCCTATACAGTGTCACCAAATACATATGCAAGTACTCTAAAAGCTTAAATACCTCTAAACAAACCAGCCACAAAGATATGTTTAAATACATTTAATAATAAGTAATAAAAGAACAAGACAATACTCAATCAACATAGTAACTACAGAGTTCAGAATCACAGGAAATATTTTAAAACAACATTGCAGGACAGTCTCAAATAATACAGAAAACATCTAAACTAATCTTTACTATATTCCTATCTATATCTAAAAGATACCATGCCTTAAATAACTTACTTACAGAGCAACGTAAGTGCAGATGATGGTGATGATGGATGTTTCTAGGTACAAGAGAGTCCTTAAATCAATATCACATATTACTGTTGGGTTAGCTTGGATGACATCACGTTTTGTCACCTGACTTTAGTTCCCAAGCTAAACCAGAAACTAACACCTCTGTGTCAAAAACACACAACCATTAGATGTGCAGCTGCTAGGAAGTCACAGAGCAATAAAACACTTTACATTTTAAACATAGTAAATACTTCTCTCCAAGACAACAGAAAAAAACTTTTAGCTCTAGACATCCTGTCATCTTGTTGCAATGAAGCTGACTTTTATAGCATATCGTAAAGCACTTAATTTCAACTTATTTTCTTGAAGTTTTGTAAGTTAATCTTCTATGTTCCAGCATAGTATGCTGTGGTTATATTCTTGAAGCTAAGTACATAACATACAGTCCTGTATCAATCATATCAATATTCACAAACGACATAGAATTATTTACAAAATTCCAGATAGCTGGGCTGGCAGTGTCACAGCCTGCAAGGTTTATAGATCTGTAAGTACCTTGGTCAGTTGTAAGGCCAGCCTGATGGAGAGGCATCACTACTGCAGTATGCCACTTGGCAGGGATAAAGCCAGTAGCTAAACTTAAATTAAACAGCTTGAGTAGTGTGTCTTGAAGTGTATGTTTAACACTATTAATTAAGCAACCAGGTATACTGTCAGGTCCCATGGAGGAAGTATTTTTATTCTTGGTTAGTACTTCCATTAAATAATCTTTACAGATAACTGAAGGAGTAAGAAATTTGGATGTTTTGCAGCTTTGAATAAACGTTGCATGGGTGCAGCTGGCACTAAATGTGTCTGAAAGGATACTGGCAATAGCTATTGGGTCAGAATTGGGTGTGTCATTATGAATAAGCTTTGAGCAATGTAGGGCTTTATTTTTTGGTTTTCTAACCTAGCTAAAGAAGGATTTATAAATATCTTTGGCTTCAATTGTCTGCCTAAGTTCATGGGCTTCTTTAGTGGACCCGATAGTGTTGTTCAGTTTGTTTTTTTTTTAATGCTTTTGATATTATCCTTGAAAGGAGGGGTTTTGGATCTACTAAATAATGTATGGAGTTTCTTTCTTTAGTTGTATAGTTTTTTATGACAGTGGACTACCAGAATGATTTGTTTTTGAATTTCCCATGATATACTGTTCTGGTAGGGACTGTTAGCTCTATGCATTTTTCTAAATGGGAGTAGAATTCCTTAGTGAAGTTTTGTGTTACATTAAGATCGGGGAGGTGTAATCATAACCGAATTTTGATATTTCATCACACAGCAGGTTGAGGTTGGCAAGTTTGGTGTCCTTAAATTCAAAGTTGTTTACTGTAGGAGCATTTGGGAATTTAAAGGAGGTCACAAGTTTATGCTTAGACTTCAGTGGGAAGGGGATATCAAAGGAGTAGTGGAAGAGGTGAGAGGTGAACATATTTGTAAGAATGTTATTTGCTAAATGCTCAAGATAATTTTTGTTTATCAAGTCTAGGAATTTTGGGGCATATCCTATACTGGCGGTATATGTGTCCTAGTTTATTGAAAGATAATTAAAGTTACCCAAAATAAAAGAGTGTTTGCTAACATGGAGAGTATTTACAACACTGATGAATCTTACGTCATCATCAGGGGACAAAGCAGGCATTCTGTAACAAGTTATTTGTTGATACTTATTCCTAACTTGAATGGTCTGTAGTTCAACACATTCAGTTTGTGAGTTCTTAGGGATTTGGCTGGAGGTAATATACCCCTTGACAAATATGGAGACTCTGCCAGAATTGCCATTTGGCACGAAGGCATGAAAAGTAAAAAACGCTGGTATAGACAGGGTGTTCTCTTTACATTTAAACCAAGTTTCAGTAATGACACAAACATGGATGTTTTCCAAAGGCATGAGTGCCTCAAAATCAGGCTGGTGGGGGATACAGAAAGCATAAAACTCAAGGAACAACATATCTACAGCCATGGGCATATATGTTAGACCATGATGATGGGGAGCTTGAGGTAGATAAAGATTTAACCTAGATGTGTAATTAGGGAAGAGTGGGAACTGTAACTGAAAAGTGTGCTAGCAAGGGCTGTTTGTAAGAATAGGAATTGGGCATGGAGGGAGAGAGGGGCTAGTTTAAATTCATCACAGAAGGACAGGAAAACACAGCAGGCAGGGAAATGAGAGAAAATGGTAGGTGTGCAACTGGGAGAAGAACTTAAATATGCAGAGGATTTGTACAGGGGGCTGTCTGAAGATGCTAGTGAAAGAAATCTGGTGAGGAAAGGGTGTCTTAAGATACAGTCAAGGAATGAATTGGTATGTACAGAGGAAACTAGACTGGGTAGATGGAAGTAGTTGTAGCAGGCTCAGAAGGATGCGGGAGGAAAATACTTGGTATAGAATTGTAGGAACAAAGAGAGGATAGAAAGGTGGAAGTGATGGAGAAAGCCACCTGGGAGAAGATGTATAGGAGGAAGGAGATAACGGAGGAGCTTGTAGTGTTTTATGAAATTATGTCAGGATGAAGAGATAGATTAGAGGTGGGAGGCTAGTGGAGTGGATGGGTTTTCACTCAGTTTTTATAAAGCAGTAAAGAATTGCATGGCTGTTAGGATGAGGACACTCTGTCTTCTATGCTGTGTCCATGGTGCAGCTGTATACCACTGAAAAGATAGCTGCACATGTCCATTATTTTGTAGCACATTCATGCCAAGTCAAAATTAAACTAGTGTTCTGGCTCTGTGGCATAGATGGGTGAAGCCCTGACTACAGCCAAAACAATATAATTTTGGCTAGTAGCATAGGTGGTAGGAAAGATGAGAGACAGTGATGGTGAGTGTGAAGAAGTTCATGCTGGCTTCTGGGGGCAGGGAAATGGTGGTTCCAGTAGACTAAATTGCTGTCGTACAAGTGGAGACTTGCATAACAACAATGGCAGCAGGAGCAGGAGATATGGGCTTGGTATCATTTCAAGTCAGTGAAGGTAGCCCTCATAGGCACATATGTGGGAGCGTGCAAGCACACACAAACACACATGCACACACATAAACACCAACATACCAGGAGAGGGCATAGAAAGCCTTTGCTGTTATGCTGGTTGTGCTGGTGCTTACATTAGACAGCTATGGGTAGGGAAAGGGAAGTAACCACAAAAAACCCTGATGTCTGCTGTGTGTGTGCTGGTCCTGAGAAAGGGTGTGGGTCAGATGGCTTCCTACAGTGGAGAAGTAGCAAAAAAGAGGGATTAGGGTGAGGAGTTGCTGCAAAGATGGTGAGGTACATCAGCATGTCTCCATTGTGTACTTGCCCTCACAATGGCACCAAGGGAATGCAGGAAGAGGGAAAACATGGTGGGTCATAAAAGGAAAATCACCCCAGTGGATGGTGTGATGCCAGACCCTCCAGGATACCCTTAAGATCTGCACCAGCCCCAGCTTTATGGAGAAAGTCATGGGGATGCCAGAAGGTAGCAGGTAGACCTGGAGATTGATGTAGGTCACAGGGGTAGAGTGCCATATGATGAAGTAGGGGAGAACCACAAAAGTGGCTATTCTTTAATGAAAACATTGCTTTCAGGTTTTAGCTTTTGGCATCAGAAAAGGTCTAAATAGCTGAGCAGTTAGCTGTTTATTAACTCATTAACACTTATGTGGTGTAGAATGTCACAGCTCCAGCAGCCTTTAGATATTTCACAGCACTTTCTGAAAAATAAACTTAAAAAGCTTATGTTAAACAAATGTAAATGCTTTGTGAACAATAAAAGCTATTGAGACTGTACAAATAGCCACCATAGCTAGAACTCACCTTGTCTCCACTCTCCTTTACGCAGCTCCCATTCTGACTAACCTCTAAATAAGCTTGATACCTGCTACAATAAAGTTGCAAAGTTTGCCACCGAATCTATCTTTAAATCTCACCACTGTCTGGCACTAAGACAACTTAACTAGCTAGAACTGCCCAACCTCATTGCCTACAATCAACTGATAACTGCCCACTAATTACTCTACCAACCAGACAAAACTGCTGCCCCTCATAATTTCCACCAGCCCTACTCTACTAATCAAGTCCTTCGTTCCACAAATAAACCACTATTAAAGATCTCAATAGCCAACAACTCAGCTGGCAAATCCCTGTACTCCAATTCCATAGCTAAACTCTGGAATAAACTACCATATTAAGATCCTTAAAACCCATCTAACCAATACATGGATATACTCTTGTACTAACCCCGGTTAACTACTAGCTGTCCCTAAATAAAAGCTGCCCTAGGAACAGCTTTACTAATCTACCTTACATTTATGAACTCCGAATCTCTAAACTACATTTGCATCTTATGGAACTCTGGCTATGTATACTGTAATGAAAATGTACTGTAAATCCTTGTATGCTGTAAATATGTTCTCTGTTAACAATGTAATAATTACTGTACTGTAAGCAATGTATCGTAGAACAGAGTGATACATATTACTTGTCTGTACAAATGTTCTGTTCTGTATTCTACTACTGTAACTTTGTAAAATCTATATAATTATTTTTGTGGAGCTTTTCTCCCCGGGCCTCCACTGAAAAAGTACAACTTATCCAATTGGATTTTCCTGGTAAACACATGTAAAATAAATAAATAAATAAAATAGCAATGTTACCAGGAAGAAGTTTTGTTTACAGTGATAATAGTCAGTACATTCATAGTCTTTCTTTAAATACTATAATTAAGCAATAACCAATGACGTGGTGTGGTATATTGAAGATTTACCCACGGTTGGTGTGGTTTAATCATGAGGGCGAAGCCCGAGTGATTAAATAAAGCCAACCGTGGGTAAATGTCAATATACTACAACCACGGAGTCAGTTATTGTTATTATACAATGACATTATTTAAGGGAAAAAATACTTTTCTTAAATAATGTCTTTGTATAACGCATTACTTTCTTACAACGGTGGTAGTATACTGCTTCCTTGTGTTGATGTACTGCGCATGCGTATGGGCTTGCATTCCTACACATACCCAGTACATCAATGCTTTGAAACGGAAGCAACGGAGAAAAGAATGTCTCCATTGCTCCGTTTTTTTTCTTTTTGTATTTATTAAAAAAAAAAAAAAGATTTTAGACACTTTATACCAATGAAAAAAAGTCCGGGCGACCAGACCTTTTTCCATTGGTATATTGTGGGATTTACAACGGGTATGCTGGCCAATCAGCGTGCATGCTTTGGAATATTAATGGGGGGTCATTGTATAATGTATTATAATGCACACAAACCCAAAATTATATTTTTAGTACACATTCAAAAACAAACTGTCATATCCTGGAAGCTGTACAACCTACTCATACATTGTTAGTACGTTTTTATTAATCAGACATAAGCTTTCACATGACAATAAGCAATTCATCTATGAGTGTATGCTTATTTTGATATTTACAGAAATATGAAAGCATATGATTACTTATATAATTAGCAAAATAAATAGTACTTAATAGCTCTCAAAATACGCAACTTAAAGTACAAATGTCAAAGATAGTTTTATTCGACAATATCTAAGGTTTTACCTGATGTCAGACAATAGTTTGTTTTTTGAAGTATTAAATACATATGGAAATGTTTATTTTCATAATTACTAACAAATAACTAGCAATATCTCATGTATAGTGTGATATAAATGAACACTGATATACCATGGTAAATCACACCACACCCCTCAATAACATGTAGGGCTCATATTATGAAAATCTGAAGATAAATATATGAAAATATGAATAAGTGACAAACAAGGATTAATTTTTCTACTGCAAGGCACCCTAGACCAACAATCTTAATGTAATTTTGTTACTAACTCCGTGAGCTTTCTAATACTGTCTATTGTTAGCTGGTAAGTCAGTTAGTTGAAGCCAGACCCAAAAAGGAACTGGATGCGATAAGAAACTATGGTTGTGAACTGGAAGTATACAAAAAAAGGTGCTCTAGGCTCGAATGAGTCAATTATAATGATTCGTTACAGCAGCAACAAGAAACGTGCAGAAATTTGACCTAAATAGGTATCTTGGTTCCTAATGATTTTCTTTTCTGAACAGCTCGGTAGAACTTCAGAAGTTATAGCTACTTGTAGAAAAATATAACAGTTTCAGTGATTCTGTACAAAGTTTTCGGTTATGGTAATTTTTACTAATTTTATATGGGCTAATACTTATTTATTTTATATATAAAATGTCTTACTTACTGGAAGATGTCTAGGGAACACATGTTGTTTGTTTTCTGACCAGAATTTGTTAATGCATCTCTAGAGCTTGGGGGGGGGGTGCAACTTAAAGCTGAAAGTAGTACAGTTTTTTTAATAAAAGTATCTTTTGGACAGTCTTGTATTCGTTTTCATGAATACAATAAAAAAGGCTAATTAAATAGGTTAGTGAATATTTTTACACTTGCTGAATAAAATGCTCTGTATAATAATGGTGATAAAAGGAAAAAAACAGTGACTGATACTCAAGATTTATTTTATATAATTAATGAAGACCCTTTAGTTTATAAAGTAGCTAAGTATTACACTGCAGAATGTTTGGTGGCTATAGCATAGTTTTGTATTTATAGCTGCTATGCGTATCATTTTAGTTGGTACAACAGAGTTGTCTGTACAAAGAGAAGGGAAGCTCTGTCCCTCCTAAAATGTCATTTTTTATTGTTTTTATAAAAAACGAGAGCAGTAAGAATATAGTGTTGGACATTACATTTAACATTTTTTAATGTGTGTGGAAAAATGATGTTATTGCAGTTCCTTTATTCTTATCACCACACACAAATGTTGATTTGATTTTGGAGGGACAGCTTACTGGATATTCAGGTAAAATTGTATTTATTTGATGGAATACAGTTTCTGAATAATGACTGTGCATGACACATTTATTGTATGTCCTTATGCTGTCTGTCTGACGTATATAATTATATGACATGCAGCAGGAGTAATGCCATGCTAAAGGGAACATTTAACATATCATTTTTTAATTTGTTTTCTCTCTTGTTCATCTACAGTCTGAGTGCTCTTCTCATAGCTGAAGAGTGAAGGACTGTTAGATTTTTGAATATAAAAGAACAGGGGGTATGTTTTGAAGTGTGTTGGACTTCCAGACTTGCATTTTGTTTTATGTCTGTAAAAAAAAAAAAAAAAAAGATGAAAGACCAGGAGATGTCTTTTGAGGCACCATATAATTGATTATGGACATAATGATTTGCTTGTCAGTGAGTCACCAGGGTAGAGTCCAAGAGAAAGCACACCTGGAAATGTACTAGCAACTTCTACTGTTGCAAGACTGAAGTGATTAAGCTTTTGATCATGGTAACATTGTTACGACAATTAATAAAATTTATTTAACAGCTAGCAACAGGGAAATGAAGTCATGTGATAAACATTGGGGGTTGGGGAAGAACACTGTATATAACTGTATGCTATTCGATGTGATAGATGCAATCTGGACTTGTCTGTGTGGTGTATCCATCTGGAAAAGATATCTACTTGAAGATTATTTATTAATTTAGCTAACTTATCATAACCAGCATAGTATTTCTGTTGCAAGCTATAGCCAAGGGACTTAAGTATAGGGAGATTATTTTTTCTGAAGTGCTCCTGTCTATTTTAATAGCCTTTATTTAATTTCTCTGTATGCACCAACCAACAGATGTTTTAATCTGTATTGCATGGTTTCCTTATTATTTAGGTAAATATAATTTATTAATAATGTGTGTGTGTGTGTGTGTGTGTGTGTGTGTGTGTGTGTAATGTTCAGTTTACCAATCATAGTGGTTCTATCCCCCTGTCACTGGAAGCACCTGGACAGAGGACAAGTAGGTCCCTTGCTGGAATCCAGTGACAACACAGCTTGATTAGCAAGACAGTTCTTGTGTAACAAGTTATGATAATCCTGGACTCTATAAAAAAGAAAGCTTCCTAGCAGTAGAAAGTCAAGCTCCACTGATGCATTAATAAATACATCTTCCAGGATTTCTAGGACTAGAGAACAGCAACTGGCACAAGTTCAGGTAGGTCTATAAAAGTCCAGTACTTCTATTGGTCCCATGAGCTCTTTTGCATCCCAATGGAGGATTTCCTTCATCCTGTGAAAGGTTACTCAAAAGGGAGATTCTTTGGTGTAGAAGAAATGAATAGGGTATCCTTGGTGTCATATTCATAGAAAGATAAGGAGGACTATATACATATACATATATATATATATATATATATATATATATATATATATATATATATATATATATATATCTTCTTCTTCTTCTATCGGCTGCTCCCGTTAGGGGTTGCCACAGCAGATCAACCATTTCTTCCTGTCTTCTGCATCTTGCTCTGTCACACCAACCACCTGCATGTCCTCTCTCACCACATCCATAAATCTTATCTTAGGCCTTCATCTTTTCCTGTTACCTGGCAGCTTCATCCTTAGCATCCTTTTCCCAATATACCCAGCATCCCTCCTCAGCACATGTCCAAACCAATGTAATCTTGCCTCTCTGGCTTTGTCTCCAAACCTTCCAACCTGGGCTGACCCTCTAATATACTTATTCCTAATCCTGTCCATCCTCGTTACACAAAGTGCAAATCTTAACATCTTCAGCTCTGCCACATCAAGCTCTGACTCCTGTCTTTTTGTCAATACTACTGTCTCCAACCCATATAACATAGCTGGTATCACTACCCTCTTGTAGACCTTCCCTTTCACTCTTACTGGTACTCGTCTGTCACAAATCACTCCTGACACTCTTCTCCACCCACTCCATCCTGCCTGTACTCTCTTCTTCACCTCTCTTCCACACTCACCATTACTCTGAACTGTTGATCCCAAGTATTTAAACTCATCCACCTTCGCCACCTCTACTCCCTGCATCCTCACCATTCCTCTATCCTCTCTCTCATTCCCACACATATATTCTGTTTTAGTCCTGCTGACCTTCATTCCTCTTCTCTCTAGAGTATATCTCCACCTCTCCAAGGTCTCCTCCACCTGTTCCCTACTCTCACTACAGATCACAATGTCATCTGCAAACATCATAGTCCACGGGGACTCCTTTCTGATCTCATCTGTCAGCCTGTCCATCACCATTGCAAATAAGAAACGGCTCAGAACTGATCCTTGATGTAATCCCACCTCCACCTTAAACGCATCCATCACTCCCACTGCAGACCTCACCGCTGTCACACTACCCTCGTACATATACTGTACCACTCTTACATACTTTTCTGACACTCCCGACTTCCTCATACAATACCACAACTCCTCTCTAGGCACCCTGTCATATGCTTTCTCTAAGCCCACAAAGACACAATGCAACTCCTTCTGACCTTCTCTGTACTTCTCCATCAACACTCTCAGAGCAAACATCGCATCTGTAGTGCTCTTTCCTGGCATGAAACCATACTGCTGATCACTAATCATCAGCTCCCTTCTTAACCTAGCTTCCATTACTCTTTCCCATAACTTCATGCTGTGATTGATTAATTTAATCCCTCTGTAGTTACTACAGCTCTGCACATCACCCTTATTCTTAAAAATCGGTATCACAACACTTTTTCTCCATTCCTCAGGCATCCTCTCACTTTCCAAGATTTCATTAAACAATCTAGTTAAAAACTCCACTGCCATTTCACCTAAACACCTCCATGCTTCCACAGGTATGTCATCTGGACCAACAGCCTTTACATTCTTCATCCTCTTCATAGCTATCCTTACTTCCTCCGTGCTAATCCACTGCACTTCATGATTCACTATCTGCACATCATCCAACCTTCTCTCCCTGTCATTCTCTTCATTCATCAGCCCCTCAAAGTACTCTTTCCATCTGCTCAACACACTCTCCTCACTTGTGAGTACATTTCCCTCATTATCCTTTATCACCCTTACCTGCTGCACATCTTTACTAGCTCGGTCCCTCTGTCTAGCCAATTGGTACAGGTCCTTTTCTCCCTCCTTAGTGTCCAGCCTTTCATACAACTCTTCATACGCCTTATCCTTAGCCTTTGCCACCTCTCTCTGCCATGCACCTACCTCATCTCCTTATACTCCTGTCTACTTTCTTCATCTCTCTGACAATCCCACTTCTTCTTCGCCAACCTCTTTCTCTGTATACTCTCCTGCACTTCTTCATTCCACCACCAAGTCATCATCCACCTCAGAATCTGTGGTATCAGAATCTTCCACCTTGGTAAGTTCTATCCTTCTCTTCTTGGAAGGAAGTCCTGACATCTCTAGAATTTCTAGTTCTAGCTTCTTGGATTTCAAAAAGCTCATTAAATCTTAGGCAAATAGAAAAGGTAAAGGTCTGTGAATGAGACCTGGGTTTTGGTGTGGGTTGAGGAATTACTCAGCTTAAGCTGAGACAAACTAGCAGATGACAGGTTGTGCTTCAGTTCTTAAGACCTCTGATGACTAAGGTAATCTAGCATAGAGGCTTAGGGACATGGTAGGCTTTCAACATCTGAAATTGTTTTCTGGGGATCTCATCTAGAATGAACAGTGAAAGAATATCATCCTCCCTTTCACTTATGTCTCTGTGGGCATCAGCTGCACAGGCCCATGGGGAGGCCTATGAGCCTAGGCACAGTAGTTTCAGTCAAAGAGAATAAGACTAAAGCTGATATAGTGGTAGCTTCTAAAGGAGTTGTGCCAAAGGCCTCAACAGAAACCAACTCCAAGGATGGAACCTGCTAACACACCTCATTATCTTAGTATCACTAGACATATATATATATATATATATATATATATATATATGTATATATATATATATATATTCATACATCTCAACCTCTTAACACAAGAAATTTGGACAACAAAGGTCCAAAAAATAGGGACAAATTTTAAATATTGCTCTTGTAAGCTTAGAAAGCTGCTAGAATAAAAGTTTTTATGTTAGTGTACATTTTTGAAGGATCTGAAGCCTGAAACTCAAATATCTGCCATTATTGTGTGACTTTAGTTTTCAATGATTTACCAAAAAAAACACAAATTTTATAAGGAGTAGAACAAAAAAAAATGAGACAAAAATCTGGACATTCTGTGAAAATTTTTACAGTTGAGAGGTATGACAGTACTCAAAATTACTGTTATAATTTTTTGAATCTTCTCCATCGGGAGATTCTCCGAGTGCTTGTGGTTCAAGAGGTGGGTCGTAGAGGTCTTAGCTGACACCATGGCAGAACATGATCAGGCATGTGACGTGTTTTGACAAAGTTATTCTCATCTCAAAAGGATTTTGCCCTCTAATAGATTACCCTTTAGACAAATTTAGCACAGTGTCAATAACTATCCAAATTCACATTCCAGGCCTAGACAAAACACACAATTTGAGTTGAAATATTTGTGTGGAGTTTGTTTTCTACACTATAAACAATTATTCACTTTTTTGTTTCTTTACTGAAGATTTTCTATCCGGCATCTAGCAAGATACAATTACAAAGGTAATAAAAAATAATATTAATTTGGGCACCTATATGTGACGCTGGAAGTAGGCTAACATGCCAGACTGACAATGTTGAGTAATGCATAGAAAATGCACATCCTGTGGCAAGAAAGATCTGAAGATGGTATCAACCAATGCCCATTTTATAGCACTTACTTCCTGATGTCCAAAGTGGGAGAGAGTCAACCAAGGCCACTAAGAGAAGGCAGACCTTTGGATGTTGAACTGGACTTCAGGCTCCTGCAGGCAGAAATCCCAGACGCAAGTAACAATGTAAGTTGCTTATTTCTTGTCATAATGAAACACAGACCCTGTAGAAACTGATCACTTCATAAACCCTACCAGAAAGAATAAAAGTAAAAGGAGACCTTGTACTAGGCTGCCTCATCAGCCCTTTTTCAAGGAATTTAAATACCTGTTGTCTGTGTAATAAAACTGGAAACAAAACCTCAAATTCTGGCTCTCACTAAAACCTGGCTTTATCCTTATATCTTAGATAAAAATACATTCATAACTTATACATTTTTTTTTGTTTACTGGGTCAATCCTATTAGGTTAGTGACCTCTTTTCAGGGGAGACTCAATGTGATATTTATACTACTAGAGGCAATTTGGTTAGGGCATCTGGGAATTTCCCCTACACATTAGCATATGGGGATGCAACAGATGGTAGCACGTTCTATTTCCTGTTTCCATTCCAGGCATGTAGGCACCTCAGAGAAAAAGGAAGAAGTATGGCAAGTTTGAGTATGGAAAAAGAAAAACGAGGGTGGAGATGACTGAGTCTTTACATGAAAGGCAGCTAAATGAAACAGAAGAGATGGAGAAGTCGGTAATATTGGAGGAAAATGGAGGAATAAATAAAACTGACAGAGTGATTCCAGATTTGAAGGTTTTACTCCAGGAGAAGCTGTTCGAGGGAGGAAAAAAAATTCAGCAGGAATGTATTTTTACAACCCTTCAATCCGGAGGATTGCAGGATGTGTACCT
This sequence comes from Protopterus annectens, assembly GCF_019279795.1. Classification (NCBI taxonomy): domain Eukaryota; kingdom Metazoa; phylum Chordata; order Ceratodontiformes; family Protopteridae; genus Protopterus; species Protopterus annectens. Next base: position 421,180,415 of record NC_056750.1, read on the forward strand.
AAAAGAAATTATCAACCAAAGTGAACTGGAGACTGAATTGGCAGTGTCATGGGTTGAAATTATGGAGAAAATGCAGGAAGAAGAGGTTGTAGAAGACATTACAAAAAGAAAATCATGTGCACAGGTAGTAAAAGAAGGAGAAAGAAGAAGTGAAGAGGCAAAGGAAACAAAGAAGAAATATGTAGTAAGAATTAGCAGTAAGAAAGAAACAGGAGCAGACAGGGATAAAGTATGGGACACTATAATTGCCCCACGGGGTGTTTCACCCAAGGGGGTAAGAGCTTTTATTCTTATCAACAAAGAAACATACTGTGATATAATTTATATAATTTTTGAATCAGGACAGTATATGGAAAATGTCTTAGAAAAATATGAACAAAAAAAGAACTGTAATCCTTGGACTGAATATGTAGTAAAGGCATTTCATAGAGAGGCAAAAAAAGAGTTATTATACCATTTAGAATGGAAGTTGAAAAAGGTGAACCAAAAGAACATTTTTAAAGACAATTTGTAAAGATGTGATGGACACAACAAAAATATATGTTGAAATAAGTGTGTGGACTGCGGGTGGGAAATGTGGGATTATTTTGAAAATGGAATGTGATAATGTTCTGTATATCCCTAGCGTGATTAATGTGAATGGTAACAGATGATTTGTTAAATACAGAGGGCAACCTAAAATATGCTTTTTTTGTGGAAAAAATAACCACTTGATTATTGAATGTGATAACAACAATGTTTTATTTGTGGCAAAGCAGGGCATGCAGTAAAAAGTGTGATATGAAATGTAAAAAAAAATGTGGAAAAACAGGACATACATGGGTTGATTGTGAAGAAAGTGTAGAAATTGTAGAAAAAGAAGTTACACAGGATTCAGTATATGATAAAAATATAGAAAGACAACAACAACAAAAAAAAGAAAGAAAAAATAACAAAGATATAATAATGGAGGTAAAACCCAGGGAAAAAGAAAGGGAAGAAGAGGTAATCAACATGAGTGAAGAAGAATACGTAAATTGGGGTCCCTATCAAATTATCAAACGTTTCAAAGTTTGAATGTCATATGGTCAACACCATATGATCAAACTTTGAAAAGTTTGAAGGTGAAAGGCAACAGCTCTATACGTGCAGAATGGGAAAGTTTCCCTTTTCTGCACTGACGCGCGGTCTCGGAGTTGGTATATTTAAGTAGGGGTGTGTGAGGGGTTGCAGGGGGTCTTGCCCTCCTGCTCAGAGTGTTAAGGTTTTTTTTTGCATTTTCATTATATATTCGAAGATTCAAGTTTCACTCATATGTTGTCGAACATATGAGGTTCGAAATTTTGAAGCTTTGAATATATAATATAAACCCAGTAAATTGGAAAGTAGTGAGAGGAAAGAAAAATTCCATAGGGAAAAGGTTAGAAGAGAGGAAAAGAAAATTTAAAAATGTAATTGTGAAAGAGAACAAAAAGGTAAAGGAAGTGAAGAGGCAAAGGAAACAAAGAAGAAATATGTAGTAAGAATAAGCAGTAAGAAAGAAACAGGAGTGGACAGGGGTAAGGTATGGGACACTATAACTGCCCCACTGGGTGTTTCACCCAAGGGGGTAAGAGCTTTTATTCTTATCAACAAAGAAATGTACTGTGATATTATTTATATAATTTTTGAATCTGGACAGTATATGGAAAATGTCTTAGAAAATATGAACACAAAAAGAACTGTAATCCTTGGACTGAATATGTAGTAAAGGCATTTCATAGACAGGCAAAAAAAGAGTTATTATACAATTTAGAATGGAAGTTGAAAAAGATGAACTGAAAGAACATTTTTAAAGACAATTTGTAAAGATGTGATGGATACAACAAAAATATATGTTGAAAGAAGGTTATGGACTGTGGGTGGGGAATGTGGGATTATTTTGAAAATGGAATTTGATAATGTTCTGCTTATCCCTAGTGTGATTAATGTAAATGGTAACAGATGATTTGTTAAATACAAAGGGCAACCTAAAATATGCTTTTTTTGTGGAAAAAATAACCACTTGATTATTGAATGTATAACAAAAATGTTTTATTTGTGGCAAAGCAGGGCATGCAGCAAAAAGTGTGATATGAAATGTAAAAAAAATGTGGAAAAACAGGACATACATGGGTTGATTGTGAAGAAAGTGTAGAAATTGTAGAAAAAGAAGGTACACAGGATTCAGTATATGATAAAAATATAGAAAGACAAAAAATATATAACAAAGATATAATAATGGAGGTAAAACCCAGGGAAAGAGAAAGGGAAGAAGAGGTAATCAACATGAGTGAAGATGAATACATAAATTGGGTCCCTATTAAATTATAATTTCAAAGTTGGAATGTCATATGGTCAACACCATATCATCAAACTCTGAAAAGTTCGAAGGTGAAAGGCAGCAGCTCCTTACGCACAGAATGGGAAAGTTTCCCTTTTCTGCACTGACATGCGGTCTCTGAGTTGTTATAATTTAAGTAGGGGTGTGTGGAGTGGTGGAGAGGTGGGGAGTGTTTTATTTACATTTTTATTATATATTTAAAGATTCAGGTTTCGCTCATATGTTGTCAAACATATGAGGTTCGAAATTTTGAAGCTTTGAATATATAATACAGACCCCATAAATTGGTAAGTAGTGAGAGGGAAGAAAAATTCCATAGGAAAAATGTTAGAAAAGAGGAAAAGAAAATTTAAAAATGTAATTGTGAAAGAGAACAAAAAGCTAAAGGAAAAGATAGAAACAACAACAATAACATTTAAAAGCTGATCATTTTAGCTTTAAATGTGAACAGTATGAAGAATATTAAAAGAAGAATAGGTATTTTAGAATGGTGTGCATCAATGGGCATGCATATTATAATATTAGAAGATACCAGGATTCTGACAGAAATAGAAAGATTACAAACTGAAGTTCTATGGAGTGGAACAGTTATTTGGAACATGGAAGAAGAGATATGTTCAGGAATAGGTATATTATATAAAGAAAATATCAAAATCATAGATTTCATGATAGTCAAATTAGGACGAATAATGGTATTAGACTTAAGATGAAAAACTAAGGTTTATAGAATTATTGCATTATATGCATATGTTACAAAGAAAGAAATAGAAATAATGTTCAAAAAATTCTAAATTATGTAGGTGTTAATATGGATATAATATTAGTGGAAGACTTTAATTCCATTTTATGAATAGGAAAGAAAAATATCACTGAAGTTAAAATGATACATGAGATAATGAAAAGTAAAAAGTTATATGTATGGGACAACAAACATTGGACTTACAGAAGAGGATAAATTAAAAGGAAATTAACTATTTCTTACTATCAGAAAATTTTAAATTATTACAAAAAGGGATAAAAAAGTATTTTTTTCAGATGATATAGCTATATGGATAGAGGTATATGAAAAAGAAGGATATATAAAAAGGTGTTAAAAGGCTTAATGAAAAATACTTAAATAAAGATGATAGAAAATAAATAAATAAATTATGGAAAGATCATGCAGGTATGAGAATATTTTATAATGGTAGATAAGCTTTAAGGAAAAATACAAAAAATGCTTTTTGGAATGACAAAATGAAAAGAGAAGAACATAGAAATTAAGATATAAACAACTGAGTCAAGAAGTGTTCAAGAAAATAATAAGAGCTACAAGAATTTTTTTTGAGAAAAATAAAGAAATATATGATATAAACCAAGAAAAGATTAAAAGATTGTTGTATAAACAAAGATACTGTTTACAAGGAAGAAAGGAAATAGCACCCTACTTGAATAAATTAGTAAAAGAGAGCAAGAAAATAATAAGAGCATTTGAGAACAATGAAGGAAAACATAATAACACAATAAGGGATATTCAAGGTGATTAAAAAGCATATAGAACAGAATTTTGTAAAAAAAAAAAAAGGAGATAAAAGTAAAACAGAAATGGATAGTTAAAAAAACAAGTGAAGAAGATAATAAGAATCTGGAAAAAATATAATTCTAAAGAACTAAATGAAACATTAAAAAACATCAATAAGGATACAGCCACAGGACTGGATAATTATTGAGTATATGTACAATGATAAGGAAAATTGGCAAAAAAATCCTTTTTGTGGAGGTACTAAATAAATGGTTAAGGAAAGGTCTAGTAGATAAACAGATATGCATGGGAATTATGAAATTCATATTGAAAAAATGAGACAAAGATGATTTAAAAACTGGAGACCAATAGTATCGAATAATACAGATTATAAGATATTTATGAGAATAATGACTAAAAGATTAACAAATAAAGTAGACAAGTTGCTTGAACAAATAATATTTGGTAGAAAAGGGAAAGGAAGTCAAGAATTATTATGGATAGTTTGTTTGTCTTTTTCGGCTTTTCCCGGTTAGGGGTCGCTACAGCGGAACTCCGGTCCACTAATGACTGGCAGTAGATTTTTATGGTGCCAAGTTGCAAGCCCGATGCCTAACCTTCAGCAAAGGCACGCCCATTCACGCATGTCTTTTGGAGGCCACTCGACCACGGGGAGGACATGCAGACTCCACAGAGAAGGCACTCCAGAATAGATGATATCATAGATAAAAAGGTAGAAGCTAAAATTATGGTAGGAGATCTAAGTAAGTCATTTGATAAAATACAACATGAAGTTCTATGGGACATATTAGGGCCTTATAATTTAAGTGATAGAATAAAGTAATTAAATCTGTATATGAAAAAAATAACATAAGAATAATTCTAAATGGTTGGCTAAGTGACAAAATCAAAATAGGATGTGGAATAAAACAAGGATGCCCAGCGAGCAGTATCATATTTGCTTTGCTTATGAATGTAATTGTCAATAAAATAAATAGAACATTAAATATGGTAGGATATAAGATAATGAAAGAAATACAATTACCAATAATATTTACATATGCAGATGAGATACTATTAACCACTAAAAATAAAGAAGGGATGGATGAGACAGTCAAAAAGTTAATGAAATCGTTAAATACAATTGGCTTATGTATAAATAAAGAAAAAAGTAAAAGTTTTTGAATTTAAGGAAATTATAGGAGATATACAGTTTAATAAAGAAACTGTTGATATACTAGAAATAGTACTTGGAAAAAGTAAATATATTAAAAAAACAATGGGAGAAAATTATTCAAGAAATAAGAGATGTATGCATATTTTAGAAATCATATAAGCTAGCATATAAGTAAAAGTGTATCTGATAAATTCCATTTTACTAGGTAAGTTAGCATATGTAGCAAGTACATACATGATACCGACTACTTATGAAAAAGAAATAATGCCTATAATATTTTCATTCACATGGGAATCCAAATTGAATCCAGTCAGAAGGGGAATTTTGTATGTAAAGGAAGAAGGAGGAGGATTTGGGGTTAATAAACCCAATTGTTCATACAGCTTCATTGAATCGGGTCTACTTCATGTTATCGAATTTTAAAAATGTCGAATGGCAATATTATCGCAAATGCCGTACACCGAAAGTGTTGTTGTGGGATCGTGGTACAGTGAGGATCAGGTAATTTGACCTTTCCTCACTGTAGTATGATCTTGGAGTTGGTATATATAATTAGCGGGGGGTGTGGGGGGTGCAGCCCCTGACAGGAACAATTTAGATGTCTGGCATTTATGATCATATTGCCGTTCGACATTTTAGTCTTTCGACAAGATGATATAGACGCATTAAATCAGTATAAAGCCTTAACAAGTTACAAAAAAGAGAATAAGAATCTGACAGAATACATTTTGTATGAGGGAAAAGATTGAAAAATTATATGAATGAAGAAATAAAGGAATATCAAAATAAAATATTCTTATGGAAGTTAAAAGTAAACACAGTAGAAAAAATAGGAAAGAATGATATTTAAACATTATGAAAGAACAGTACTTTATCTTTCCTTGGAAACAGAAATTAAAAAGAAGAAAGCTATTAAAATGAGATTCATGTGGTGTAAAAAAATATATGAATGCAAAGCTTTTCTGTGGAGATTATCAATAGGTACACTACCTGTTAAGGCTAACATGCCCTATAAAAGAAAACAAGAAAGAATATGTATTCCTTGAGGAGAACTTGAAACAACAGAATGTATTTTTTAAATGTATTAGAGTAAAGAAGTTAGGGGAAGAAATATGTAAAACTAAAATGTTGAAAGGTTTGGAAAAGGTTGAACATATAAACATGGATATGTTAGAGTATGGATATTACGAGAAGATAAAACATAAAGAAGTCAAAAAAATTGATAGAATAATATTTTATATTGTATGGACAATATGGATGAAGAGAATTAATTAAGTCAGATTAATGGGAAATGGATATTAGCAGAAATTCTAAAGAAAATACATTATTGGTTTTCGAAAAAAGGGTGGGGGAGTGCTTAATAATATAAAATTGCTTTATATTGTATAAAGGTATAATCATAATAGTTATGTAAATAATGAATATAAGCAATGATTATCAATAAAGAACCCCTACTCATTTGACAGATGCCATAGGATCTTTCACATACACTTGAACTACCACCAATACAAGTAGACAGGACTCTGGTTTAACATCTCATTTGAAGGATGGCACACTCAGGAGTACAGCACCCCCTAAGGCTGCACTGCAATTTGTAAATTAATCCAATCACCTGGGATGGGAATAGAACTCATAATCTTCTGAGTGTGCTACCTGTTAAGCAACTGCCACTGCTACCTGGTTACTCTCTGTAAGGAAAAGCCTGACATGGAGGGTGTTGTGGCAGTACTAGGAAATTAGACACTCTGCACTAAGGTGAAAAGGTCATAAACCACCAGTAATCACTGGCAGAGAAACTATACATGGCAATATTCAGATAGAAGGAGGAAAACATACCCTCACATGTATAAACTCTAACCCTGATAATATACATTTCTACTTAATGAGCCTTTACTTAACAAAACTAAACTCATAAGACTAGGAGGCTTCAATATTTCCTGTTAGGAGAACAGCATTTTCCCAGCTGTACAGCTGCAGATTATCACCAGCTGATACAGAATATACTGCTCAGCAGTGGCCTCTAATAAGTTGCATTGTATTCTTACAAAAACACCTAATCACTTTACTGCCTCAGCACAATACCTAATATTTTGAGTGGCTACCTGCCTATCACTATTATATGGAAGCAAATCCCTGCAGACGCATCCATTTCCATTGTATATATATATATATATATATATATATATATATATATATGCTTATCCTGTAAATTCCATTGCAGATTAATTAAATTTAGTCACTAATCAGTCATAAGCAACTTTACCACTGTGAATCATGCTGCTAACTTCTTTATTAACCAGTTATTCAGTCAGCTCAATAAAATGTCCCCAGAATGGATAGCTAGACCATTCCTAATACAGTACCATGTCTGTCAGCTCTGTTAGGAAACTGATTTATGTTAGAAATACTTCTTTCTGGCTGGGAACACTTAAACACATATTCAGTCAAATTTGTAGCCAATGCAGATAAGTCTTGCTAAGCAAAGCTACTACATAATGCTTCAAGCTCAGTAACTATCCAACTTAGTCAAGTTTTGGAAGTGAATAAAAAGCATGGTTATTAAAATGTTAGTATGTAAAAAAAGTTTTCTCTGCCAACTCACATGGAAATTGGTAACAGATTCAGTGCTTATGTCTCCTTAATTATTAAGTATATAACAGATCATAATAAAGGGTGAGCTATTCCCATCCCATTTGAGTATAATCTTTCTCACTTTTCCACAAACCTTAACAGCCATTGTTATCAGTTCATCCAATGCATTTATGAATACAAAAGCCTTTCACAAACTCTACATGAGTTGCAGTGTGGGTGTGGTACTACAAAGCTTATAGATTGTTTTCACAAACCTTGCTAAAAGTATTTCATGCTGTTCACCCTAATGAGACTGTTGACCAAAAACTGATATGCAGTGGTAGGCGTTGTATGCCTTCACTGTGACAAAGATATTTCTCATCCAGATTTTTTGGTATTCTGTAATTTTACCATCTTTATTAAAAATGCAACTTTTAACTCTCAGCAAGAAAGTACCAGTCAAACCTTCAACTATAAAGTAATACTGAGCATTCATAACATTTGAATATACATTTGTGTTTGTGGGTGGGTGCTCTCTTTCTCGCTGTGTGTGTGTATATCTATATCTATCTATCTATATGAACATGCTTGTGATGAAGATTATATTACTATTGACTGAAGATGAAACTGATCAAGACACACAACATCAGAAAGACATTTATCATGAGAAAAAAGATCAGACTGCAATGACTGCAAATGTGCAAATGTAAACAGTTTGCATATACTATTGCAGACCAGTACCCATAATATTGAAAAATAGAAAGAAAACACAAACTCACTACCCTATAACTAAAACTACCCAACACATATATGTAAACACTATTTTCTACATGGGTGGCTTGCCCCCCACACTACCCAGTATTAAAGCTCTGCCTCCACAACTTCATAATTTATGCACAAACAAAAGAAAATAATCATGAGTTATGCTGTAGCTGACAAACTGTAACTTGACTATAGCACAATCTTGTCAAGTTAACCGCAGACAATAAAAGCAGTAAAATCTGCACAAAACAAAATAAAAGTGGTCAAATACTAAAATTTGTCAACCGTATCGTTCGTGGACATCTGTTTAGCCAATAAAATTTAGACAGCTTAACAGATGGTCGACAGGTGTGCGAGACTGCAACATTTTCAGGGTTGGGAGATATGTCCTCTCCCCATGATTGTGTAATCTTGGACTTAGTATATATAATTGGCAGGGGTATGCAGATAGAGGGGGGGCTTGCCCCCTGCAAAAAACAATGTTTTATTATATTTTTTAAGATAAAGGTTTGCATGTGCCAACTGGCATATGCGTAGTAGCATGCCAATGTCTGCAAAGTCGACATTTTATAGTCAACTTTGTAAACGTTGATATTTGGTCGTTTTGATTAATTTCAGAACACCTGTGCACATACATACATACATATATATATATATATATATATATATATATATGTGTGTGTGTGTGTTTATATTTTATATATATATATATATATATATATATATATATATATATATATATATATATAATAACCAACCAGAAAAGTAAGAAAGAACTTGTTACAATGCATATTAGATGAAAGCATGTTATCCAGCAAATGCTGACAAAGTGTAAAACTATATAATGAGAAGAATTACTTAAGGGTTAAGATTAAACATGTTGGTAGATGCAAGCTATCATGGAGGGTACTCTGGACCATCTGGTACAAATATTAATGCCACTGCAGGGTTAACTGATGTACTAAATGAAATGTCCTTGGAAGGTAATGCTATCAGGACAGGAGATGTCAGTCTGCTGCAAGCTAATTGGCTTGACTTAAGAAATAACTTGACTTCCAGCAGAGCTTTCAGAATACTGAAAGAATGGGGAATTTTTCAGTTAGTTAAACACACAAAAGAGTAACTAATATGATGACTAATGTGCTAATCAGTAAGACAAACTTAGTAAATGAATGGAATATCTAAAAACTGTTACATGAAAATAATCTTTATATGATTAGGAGATTTGTCATCTACAATAAAATGTGTGGTGAAAAATGAAACAATTAAATTGCGGTACAAAAAATTAAGTAATATGAAAAAGTAACTACAGGTAAGAACAATAGGGTAATTTACTGAAAAATGGCTAAAGGAAATTTGGAAAGTATTTTAACAAATGTTAAGATTTGTTAGGGTAAAAGTACTGCCACTTATGATAAAAAGGTTTGTAATTAATGTACGCAGTGCACTAAAAAAATAAGTTATATAAAAAATAAGACTCTAGAACACAGAAACAAAGTGCAGTGAAGTCAGCATAAGAGAAGTAATTGCAGATTAGTAAAGCCTGTAGCAATTTAATTTAAGAATAAATGAACAGTTATGAAAACATTACTGCTACCAAGGTTAGGAAAAAAAGAAACATTTTTTTACATTTAAAAGTAGAAGGAAAACATGAAAGAATAAGTTTGTTGACGGCACAGTAGCTCAGAGGTTAGTGTTGCTGCATTAATTCATTTATTTCTCCAGGGAGGTTTTGGCTGCAATGCCTTCTGCTGGAGCCCACGTCCCCCACCCTGTGTCCATGTGGGTTTTCAAGGAGTGCACTACATCTCAAAAACATACAGTAGGTGAATAATGTGTGTGTGTGTGTGTGTGTGTGTGTGTGTGTATGAGAGAATCTGGCAATGGCTTCAGTGGATTGATGCTCCATCTACAAAGTGTTTCTCTTCTCTATGCCCACTGATTGCCATGATAGGCCCTTGCTGCTCTATGACCCTGAACTGGACAAAACAGGTATCAGACAATTAAAGAATGAATGGTTACAGTTTATCAAACAGGCTGGACACTTCAGTGAAAGCTGATTTACAGATGGGAAATGGTCACAAACCTGTTCTCCTGCTCCAGAGAAGAGCATGGGTCATTGCTGTGTATAAACAACTTCTGGTGGAGGCCAGAAACTAACTAGGAATGATATTCCAGATATACTGATGGGTAGTGTGGAATAATGTTGTGTCCCTGCTTGTTAAGTACAAAAGCATGCTTGACATGAATTTCAGATCAGTGCACATTACAGCACCATATTATAAAATGTAACCAATTATCTGCAAGGATGAAAACCTTGCAGCACTTTGGCTTATCAGACAGAAACATCATTTTTCCAGTTAGTTCCACAGAGAAATAGCTAAAGGGGTTCACTTTCCAAGGATTTGGGGGAGGGCATCTCCATTTGGCTACATCCAGGACTTCTTAGAAAAGAGGCAGTGTTGTTTTCTGGCTAGTGGTGTGGAAGAGGCTCTAAAGCCTAATGATATTTGGGGAATGGGTAAGGAATTTGAAGGGAGTGACACCTTAACGTTTAAATTTATATTCAGTTTCATTTCATTTTATCTGATGGTAGAATGGAACAGTCAGTCAACCTATAGGAAAAAATCTAACAAATTACCTCTCTTATATCTCATCCATTTCCTATGTTCCATCAATTCAATGCTTTTTGAATGCGTTAGTAATTCATGCTCCACCACTCAGTCTGGAAGTGCAATGTGTGAGCCAGCAACTCTCTCTGAGAAAAAAAAATCTTGCTCAGATCTAGTGAGAAAATCTGCCATCTTTCTCCATCCTTCCTGTCATTTCTATTTAAGATTTTCCCTTCTCAATTCCATGGTACAATGTGTTCTTCCTGTAGCATGCCAATTCTGTCTTCAAGTGCTAAAAGACCCAGCTTCTTGACTCTGTTTTTGTCCCTTTCCCCTCTATTGCATACATGCTGCAAGTTACATTTCTGAGTCCCTTCCAAGAATAAGAATGTTTTCTCAGATGGTCTTCACTCTCTAGAACTGCATACAGTGCTGCAAATGTAGTTTCATTATTGGCCATAGGGAGGATTGTTGTTTCTAAACTTCTTGAATGAAAGCTCCTCACAATGCACCCTGTTATTTTATTTGCTGGTGCTACATCTTTCTCATTTTGCTCTTTATCCTCTTAGTTTGGTATCATATGCTCTCTGTAATCATTCCTTGCTGGTTGGATACAGGGTTACCATATCCAAAAGAAAGAACTTTAGATATTTCTACTGAACCTCACGTGCCATAATGTTTGCCCACTTATTCAGTTTTTAAAAGTCCTTCTTCAAAATTCATCCAAATTGTCTACAGTGGCTCATTTGTTTCATCTGAAAAAAGTAAATTCTGTTTACTGTATACTCACACATCTGAAATGTCAGCACTGAAAAGTACAGGACCAAAGACAAATTCCTATAGTGCAACACTAAATGCCTCCCAGATTTTTGATAATGTCCCTCATTCCATAACCGTTTAGCCCACCATTGCCCTCAAGCTCTTTCACCCAATGTACCATCACCAAGAATGATGCCACAATGCAAACAAAAGATAACCAACTTTACCTATTAGCTTAGTTATTTGTGTCAATCTAAGGGGATCTAATACATATCAGCATGAGACAAGGTGATCAACATCCCTATGTGCTTTGCTAGGAATGTCCTGTACCTCTCTTCTCATGGTTTTCATATATTGGCAAAAAGTTTTCCTTCACCCATAATGTCTTTTTTTGGGCAAGATCGGTCTCTTCGGACTACTGATATAGTCTGTTAAAACTAAGACTATGTAAAGGTAACACTGCTCAATGCTAAAAGCCTAAATAAGAAGTTCCACTACTACCAGGCCTCTCTGATGCACAAAAATACAGATATTTGCATAATTATTGAAACACAGTTCCAGTGCCTATCACTCTTTCAGAACCTTCACAGAAAATGACTGTGTTGTATGAGGGTTTGTGTCTGCATTCCTAAGAAACCAAATCACATCAAGACTCAAAAGACAGGGTCATGACCATGCACTCCTCTATAGCCTACTTACTGTAAAAAAAAAAAAAAAACAAAATCTGCCTCACATAATAGATAACTATCATACTCCTGTCTCCTTCATGTCACCTGCAACCCATAACGCATATAAACAAACTGGAATCATTCGCTAATGACCCTAATACTGATTTCTTGAGGGATTTCAACTATCCTTGCATTAACTAGGCAATATATACTTCAACAAATTAGTATGCACAAAGCTTCCTAGATTTCATGAAGGCTAGCCTTTTAGACCAACTAGCTCACCAACATATATTTTTGTAGTATTCTTATGGTCTTGTCTGTTTAAGAGAAAAATGGTTAACTAATTTGATTATTTAATATAGCAGGTGTGACAAGGGGGTATAAAATGAAAGTTTGTTAAATGGATAACAGTTCTGATGAAGTCCAAGTGGATGGACAAAAGTGCTTAACTCTTGTATTATTATTTTTAATAAAATTGAGTGTAATTTAATGTCTTGAAGTTCGGATACTGTGTAGTTTTATTTTTTTATTGTAACTAGTTCATGTCCCAATGAGGGGATAAAAAATATTGTCTCTAGTGCTCCCTAGCATAACCCAGTTCTACACCTGTAGTTGCCCCATCACTGATCAAATACAGCCATTATTAGTGTTTTTCACTATGAAGGTAAAACCTGATGTACTATCAAACCCTTCTGTCTATAGAGACTATTTTAATGTACCTCTATTACAGTTAGCCGATAGCTTGATGAAATTTTAGCATCCCCTCCCCTTTGATGACCCCATGTCATACATTGCTACATTCACAGGCAGTTTCTATACTCACCTAAAAGATGCATTGCCCCCCACACACACACACACACAAACACAAAAACAGATTTAAATTCAGGAATAAACCTCTATGGTGGAACCCTAGTATAAACAAGCTATGCAGTCAGCTCAATAAAATGTCCCCAGAATGGATAGCTAGACCATTCCTAATACAGTACCATGTCTGTCAGCTCTGTTAGGAAACTGATTTCTGTTAGAAATACTTCTTTCTGGCTGGGAACACTTAAACACATATTCAGTCAAATTTGTAGCCAATACCACCTGCAGATAAGTCTTGCTAAGCAAAGCTACTACATAATGCTTCAAGCTCAATAACTATCCAACTTAGTCAAGTTTTGGAAGTAAATAAAAAGCATGGTTATTAAAATGTTAGTATGTAAAAAAAGTTTTCTCTGCCAACTCACATGGAAATTGGTAACAGATTCAGTGCTTATGTCTCCTTAATTATTAAGTATATAACAGATCATAATAAAGGGTGAGCTATTCCCATCCCATTTGAGTACAATCTTTCTCACTTTTCCACAAAACTTAACAGCCATTGTTATCAGTTCATCCAATGCATTTATGAATACAAAAGCCTGTCACAAACTCTACATGAGTTGCAGTGTGGGTGTGGTACAAAAGAACAAATTTAAAACCCAGCCTCTAAAAATGAGCTCAAAAAAATTAACAGAGAGCTTAGAAGCATTAACTTTACTCTGCTGTCCTACTTATGCACTCGATCATTCCATGATTCAGTAAATATTGTAAATAACTGATGTTTCACTATATTTCCTGTATTACTCTGTATAATTTTTGTACTTTGTTTTTCTTTTTGTACTATGATCTCTTAGTACTCCCAGCCTGAGACAGAAATTACTCCATAGGGATCAGTTCTCTGCTCTTAATAAAATAAAATCAACTCCTCCAAAGTTAAGTATTAAATGAAAATTTCCACCTACGTCAGGGCAACCACAAAGACTTTTACAACTTTGATAGAAACCTTAGAAGCAATAACCAGCAATGTGCTAAGCTAATACTTAACAACTATACTTACTCACCCCCAGAAGATATAATCAACAAATTAGCAGATAAAATTACCTCAGACATGACACTCTTTTCTTCACCTAACTCCACCCCAACACACATATTTGCATAACCCCTGCTCACTTCATAGCAAGTCCTAAGGGCTCTGTCAACGGCCAAAAGAACTAGCTCCAGGAGTTCAGACAATGTGCCAGGCTACTTTCTTTTCAGCACCAAGCACAGCTACTGAACCTATTAAGTATCAGCCTCTAAAATGGATTCATGATGGATTTTGGAGAACTGCTGTAGTCACCTCATTCCACAAAGAAGGACTGACCACTGACTCTGGAAACTATAGACCTATAAGCCTCACCACTCTTATCTGTAAAGCAAAGGAGTGCATCATTATGAAGCTTATTAACAAGGACTTCAGCAATTTACAATCCCTTGACTCAAACCAGTTTGGGTTCATTAACTGTAGAACCTGCTTCCTAAACTTGGTGGAGTTCTTTGAACAAGTAATTGATGCACTGGATGTAGGCAAATTGATCTACAAGGCTTATCTCAAATTGGCCAAGGCCTTTAATACCATCCCACATTCTGGCATAATCAACAAGTTAATCAAACTAAATGCAGACATCTCTGTTACACATTGGATAGCAAACTGGATTACTTTCAGAACCTAATCTATTAGTGTATATGCCAGTGTCTCATTGAAAGAGGTCATTACTCCTGGTGTCCCTCAGAGATCAGTCCTTTAGTCACTCCTATTTACTTCTGTGATGTCAAGGCCAATGGCAATGGCCTGTAGCTGACCAAGTGTGCATGTGACTTCACGCTTGGAGCTGTCATAAACTCACCAGCTGACTTTCAGATTCTCCAGGAGGGCCCAATGCATACAAAACAATTGTGCCTGGACCACGGCCTTAAGATAAATGCTAGGAAATGTGGCACCCATGCCCTACCCCATAGATGACACCCCTTTAAATTGTGACACAGTTATTAGGGAGCTGGACACACTGTCATTGACAATGAAGTATCCTTTGATCAGCCTTTAACCACTGTGGTTAGGAAACCCTTTTATCTAGCCAGACTGATTACCAGAGGTATATCCTGTAGATCAAGGAAAGTTGACATTCACTGTACTCTTCTCTCATCAGTCTCATAATAGAATATAATACCCCTTTCATTACAAACGTGTCTAAACATATGACTCAGCTTGAAAGACTGCAGTGTTTTTTCACTAAGAATCAAGGGCATATCTTTGTTGTGCTACACAGACTGCATTAAAGCACTTTCTTTCTGTCCTGTTTCTTACAAACGTTTGAGAGGGGACATATGCCTGACTTACAAAACGTTAAAGTATCCAGTCATATATGACCCCCCCAATAAACATCCACAAAACAAACAACATCCAAAACAGTCACTCATGGGAACAAAACTACCACCACAACATAAATAGATTCAGCTGGTGAGACAAACGTCTCTCTCAAAGAATCTCTCTTTTATAGAATAGACTTCCCTTAGATGTAAAGCTAAGTAGCTCCCTGACCCTCTTCAAGAGCAATATGGATGACTGGATGGGAAATCATTTCACCTCTGGTTTGACCCATCAAACCCTTACTGAAAGGGGATGAAATTAGGTAGTAGTTGTTCATGTTGTAAGGTACTCAGTAAATTGGATCCTGGGGCTAGGCTATAAATTGTCTTACCTAATTAATAGCCTGTTATGAGCCAACAATTCTTCCCATCATGCTGAAGCTCAGGTTTGTAATCTTGATCTTACACCCGTACATTTCAGCTTTTGCTATAACTACAGGACTGGAGTGATACAGAATCTGGGATGCTACTTCAATTCAGATAAACCACATCAGCTGGAACATATTTTTTCAATTGCCAAATAACCCAGTCATAAAAATGGATCAAATCTGACTGACATGTTTTTATCATGAACCCTTGTTAACTGCTGTCATGATGATTTTTATTTTCCAGGAAAGTAACTGGTCTTTTCTTTTGAATTCTCTCCATGACATTTCCTGCTAAAGTAACTGGTCTTTTCTTTTGAATTCTCTCCATGACATTTCCTGCTAACTGTTAAACTAATAGGCATATTTTCCTGACCCTCTCACATCACAGTCTGACAGTTAATACAGAGGATTAAGGCTACGATCTGTTAACAAGTTGCTTCCTATAACCCAGGGTTTAAATCCCTTGGCCTCTAAATGCCTCTTATGTGCACTGGTGTTATTCTTATATTGAGCAAGGCTCCTCAATGGTCTCCTGGATCACATGCGTAGTAACTACTTATGATATAAGGGTCTGATCACCTTTTGTTGTCTGGTCCTCCAATACTTCCCCACTAGCCAGCAAACTATGTAAAATCTCAGGGACTGACTCTTTCAGCATCATGACCAAATTCTTTAGCACCCTTGAAGTCAGACCATTTGGCCTTTGAGTCTGATCTTTTTCTACATACAAAAGTTATCTCCGGCATCTTTTCATTGATCTCCATACCTTGCTTTTATACCCCCAACATACACCCATTCTTTTACTTCCTATGTAATTAGGTTAGTAGATCCAATTGCCGTTTGTCTTTCTTAAAGTGTAACATTTTTAATATACATCATGGCACTTTCTAACTAAAGTGCCGCAATGTATTTTTCACCCTGTGTTACCAAACTTATATGGGCAGTTTCTTAATAAAAAAAATCATAAACATTTAATAAGAATATGCTCACACAATTTTATTTAATCCTTAACTTACATCATTTGAGAGACTGTGTGGTGTGAATCCATTTACTTTAATGGATGAGGATCCATGTATGCATTTTAGCATATCCACTAAAGTATGTGGATCCACTTGTATGTATATTCTGAGTTAACATCACTGAGGGTAAAGTTCAATGACCTTTTTAGTGATATTACACAGGGAAATATATATGTTTTAATGATGTGTTTAACTTTAAATTTGATGCTGTAAAATAGGCACCAATAAGGGGAAAATATAGAACAGTGCAGGAGGCACCACATGTCATGGTGCATAAGATAAAAAAACGGCAATGTATCACTTTAATCTAGGCCCCATCCATAATTTTTTCTGCCTTCTTTGCAATATATCTCAAAATGTTACATCCTTTCCTGACATCTTCAGCATCTCCTGTTTAACTTGTGTTTATATTTCCCATATCTTTTTTTACCCATCTGCATGATTCATTGTTCAGTTCCTATATATCCCCAGCCTTTCTTTCTTTCATTTTCTTTTTCTTGTATACATTTCTTTAGATTTTAAAAGTAAATCTCACTTTGTTATACAATGACATTACCTTTTGTTTCCTTTTTTCTTCGTTAAGTTGCTCATACTATAATAACTGCATCCCTAACTCCATTCACACAAATTGTTAACTCACTTAATTTGCCACAAGTGTGTTCACTGATGGTACAGATACTTCAAAAAAATGTTACTCCCAACTCTTAAACCTGGCACTTCAATGTTTCTTCTCTTGCCCCATTAGCCACCACAGCTACAGTTGCTTTTGAGAGAGCATTTGTATCAATATGCATACCACATGTGCTCATCCTCCTTCTCAAAGTCATCTCAAGTAGTGCTAAGTCTTAATAGTAGTTTTATTATTATTTGGTCTCTTTGGATACCATTTCCAAGACATTTTATCCTTGTGGTTATTGACCTTCGAGTTACTGATAACGTTTTCTTTGTATACATATAATTCTTTATCATGCAACTCTTCCTTTCTCATGACTCTGCTTTCAACATTCTCCTTTTTAGTTGTACCTATGTCTGTGACATCCACAGTATGTTTTAAGTAATTTACTCCATATGCATCAATGACGCAACACAAACTTTTCCATTTCACTCTTTACTCCAAATCACTTTAACTGATAGGTCTCTGCTCTCTGTACATACAATCTCCCCTTCACCCTCCACTTTTTATCTTTTTCTTTTATAATTTCCTATTCAACATTTTCTTGTTGATCGCTTCCTTTTGTGTCACTCTGATAACTATTTTTTCTGCTTCCTCTCCTTCCCCCAGCTTTTCTATTATTTGAGCTATGATAACCCATTCTCTAATATTGCCTTATTTGCAAATCCATCTGCTTTCTCTTGCTTACTATTTTTATACTGTTTTTATACTAATTTTATTTTCCTCTGTAATGATACAAATTGTGTTCACCCTTTCATTTTTAATCCTGCTTCACTCACGTTTGTCCTGCTTAGCTTTGAAAGTTCTTATCTGTTTTCTTATTTACAAGACTAATCTTCTTAAATATCTGTTTTTATTTTCCTACAGTCTCAGTCTTTTATTAATGTTATACCTCCCCATAAGTCTTTAAAGGATTAATTATGAGTTGTGCAGAGGAATTCACAGCAAATATGTTACCCGATGCAAACTCCATAAACATGCACTCTCCAAACCTGCAGCTAAAATAATAGATAAATACTTTTTTTGTAGGAAGGCAAGCCCTTGCAACTCCCACATGGGGAAGTTATATATACCAAATCCTTAGTTGCACAATATTGGGGAAAAGAGAAATCATCCAGGAAGGGGGAAACATGCCCTTGTACAACAGTGATGTCTCCAAGTTTAGAAATCATTCTTAGAGCTACGTTTGCTTCATTGAGTATTCACCTCGTCATTCAGATGTTGACTGGATGTAGATAATCTGTCTAAGTCACAATAACTTACCATAGCTGAACACCTCATTGACTTTTCACCCTTTCTATTTCTCCATGTTTTGCTGCCTCCAAAAATCCAGTTAAAATTACTCATATTTATGTAACATGTAATACAGTTTCAGTTAAGTCTGTCTTTCTCTATATCAACTATTTATTTTAAGGTGGCTGTATATTTAGGTTGAATTAAATGATTACTGCAGCTACCAGAGACAGATCTTAGTCGAATGGAGCCACAGGCAGGGCAATGCCCCACCCTCAGCCATACCAATATACCATTACTTGGCTGTCTCTCCCCAGTTACCATAAAATGCTATTCAAACTTGTCAGTATGCATACTACTTCATAGGTTCATAGGTAGGTACTAAGCTATCTGCCCAAGGGCATTTATAAGCCTAGCCAGAGTGTGTCAGCTTTCATGGCCCCATTGATTAATTAACTGAGCCTCTGTCAAGAAGAGCCAATGAAGTGATCCCAGGGGTGTATTTTCTGTTACCCATCCACTCGTCAAGGTTTCTCTTGAAGGGTGTTAGTGAGGGGCTCTGCCTAATGTAGTTAGGGATTTTGTTCCAAAGCATGGGGAGTGTCTGTGACAGGAATCTATCCCTCCAGCATGTTCTATTTATTGTTGTGGTGAGGTTTAGCTCACTAGAGCGAGTGGCTCGCAGTGACTTGGATTTCTTTAGGTGGAGCATGTCCATCAATTCTGAGTTGGACATGGCTTTGTAAGTCAGGCAGAGATCACCTCTGAGTAAGCGATATGCCACTGAGTACAGCCAGAGTTTTTCCAGTCGGGCTGCATAGGACATATGTTTGAGGACAGTAATCCTCTTGGTGAGGTACTTTTGTGGTCTTTCCAGCTGTTGGAAGTGTTTTATGAGGTACATCACAAATGGGGCATTGTACTCTATGATGGGTCTGATGAGTGACGAGTAGAGGAGCACTATAACCTCTTTATTTCTAGATGTGTACCCTTTAGTAATTAGATGGGCTACATAGAAGGATTTCCTAACTACTTTGGCAATACGATTGTCAAAGGAGAGATTACTATCTACCTGGGTCCCCAGATCTCTTAGTACCTCTTCTGTATTAAGGGGGCTGCCACCTATGTGGTAATTCATGGGTGTTTTGTTTTTCCCAAACGGGATGACTATGCATTTTTTGGCATTTAGCTTGAGACCATGACTTTGAAACCAGGTGTCCGTCTCAGAAAGGCCCTTTTGGAGAATGTCCGTGTCAGCTGGAGAGTCAATTATGTCTCCCAGTTTGCAGTAATTGGCAAACTTGATTAGCCATAGTCTTCCTGTGTTTGCCTGTACATCTGAGAAGTATATGCTGAACGGTAGGGATCCCAGGACCGAGCCTTGTGGGACACCACTTATGACTGGTTTAGAGTCGGACCTAGAGCCTGCTATACTTACCATGTGAGTTCTGTCTGCAAGCCAGTTGGCAACCCATCTCGTGATGTAGGGGTTTATGTTCAGGCTGGTGAGATTTTTCTATAATTCCCAACTGGGGATGGTGTCAAAAGCTTTGGCGAGGTCAAGGTAGGGTGTGTGAACCACCTTCCCCTCATCTATAGCCTTGGTGACTGTCTTGAAGAAGTCAACCAGGTTTAGTAGGCATGATCTGCCGTTAACAAAGCCGAACTGGGTCAGGTCAAGTGTTTGGAGGTTCCCAATGTCTTTGTTAATGAGTTCCATGATAATGTGCTCCATAGCCTTGCAGACCAGGCTAGTCAGGCATATGGGGCGATAGTTACCAGGGTCAGTTGTGGCCCCTCCTTTGTGGAGTGGAATAACTGTTGCTGTGCACCATTCTATGGGCACGTAGCCTGTGGAGAGGCTGAGGTTGAACAGTGTGTTTAGGTGGGGGGTTAGTTCATTCTGTACTTCGTGCAAGACGCAGCCTGGGACACCATCTGGCCCCACTGACATTGTGCTTTTGACTTTTGAAAGGGCTGTTTTCACCTGTGTGTCTATGATTTCTGGGACACTACACTTTTCTGGTACTGTTGTGGGCCCTTTTGGTGGTGAGAGGGGGGTGAAGTTTGCACTGAATCTATCTGCCAGGATGTTGGCAATATCAGTAGGTTCAGTATATTTTGTGCTATTTTGCACTAGCTCAGAGCATATCTGTGAGTTGCCACTTAGATTCTTTACATAGCTAAAGAAGGCTTTGTGGTTATCTTTTGAATCCTTGGCTATTTTTCTTTTGAAGATAGCCTTGGATGATTTTATGAGGGACCTTAGTTTCTTACTGATACTGATCAGGGATGTCTTTCCTTCTTGGGATTTGCTTTTTTTCTGAACTAGTTTCCTCCTTCTATTGTATAACCTGTTTATGGCAGGGGTCCACCAGACTGGTTTCCTTCTCTTAGGGGAGTGAGTCTTGGTTTTGCTAGGGATGGCATGATCCATGCATCCTTGTAGGTGCTCACAGAGTGCATTTGTAAAGGTTCTTGCATCTTGGATACTGTTATCCTTTAGCGTGGGGGCTGTGAAACTTACCACCTCTGTCTTAAGTAAGGTGAAGTTTGCTATAGAAATGTTTTTCACTGTGGTTTCCTTGGTTGGGGGTGGTGGTCTGGTGTGGACATCCAGAGTGATTAGTTTATGGTCTGATCTAACCAGTGACGGGTTGACCTCCGGTGCGGAACACCTGTCGCCCATGATGGTGATGACCAGGTCCAATATGTTTTCACCTCTGGTAGGGGAGTTTACCAGCTGATCCAGGGCATTTCAGCTGATAAATTCCAGGAAGCGCTGGACTTGGGAGTTTGTACTTGAGTAGTTTTCCCAGTTAATGGTAGGGTAATTGAAATCACCCAATATCAGGGTGTTCGGTAGGACCTTCATGTTTTCCAGTGTCTCCAGAAAGGCGGAGTGGTGGTCCTGGGTCATGGAGGGTGATCTGTAGCAGGCCACAATTTGCATTGCAGATTTGCCCGATGTTAGTTGCACATGGATGATCTCAGAGGTATCATGCTGCGCCACTAACCTGGAGCTGTAGGTATCCTTGATGAATATGGATACACCCCCTCCTTTTGTGTTTTGGTCCATGTTCTGTGGCCGAAATGTGTGGTATGAGTTGAAGCCCAGTAGTGCTGGGGTGCTCTGTGGAGCCTTGAACCAGGTTTCAGTTACTGCACAGATGTTGACGTTCTCCATATTGAGTGCTTCAAGTGTGTGCATTTTGAGATTTAAACTCCTGGCGCTGAGTAGCATAACCCTCATTTTTTTATTTGTGCTGTTTATGGAGGTGGGTTTGACTTTTGAGCCTTGCCTAAAAAAGGCACTATGGGGGTAGCAAGAGCCTTGGCCAGTATTCGAAAGCCTAGGGGTGACAGGTGCAAGCCATCTCTTGCGAAGCAACGAGGCTTGTCGAGCATGTAGGCCCAGGCTGACAGACACTGGATCCCCTTTGAATGACACCAGAAGCTTAGCCAATTGTTGAACTTGATCATTTTTTCTTTATACTGCGGTATCATTCTTGGTGTGGGCAGGATGCTACTCAGGGTCAGGGTCATACCCACCTGGGCTACATGATCAGAGAGCTCTTCCATGTCTCTTTTCATGTAGTCCAGGGAGGTATGTTTCAGGTCATTCACACTATGAACAATGACAGAGTCATATTTGTACTTGTTCTGGAGTGACCTGAGTGCTTGTGTTATGTGGCGGATTCTGGCTCCCGACAGGCAGCAAACAGTAACCTTCTCCTTGTCCAGCCTAGTGAGTGGGACATCAGTGTGCCTAACTATAGAGTCGCCTATTACTAGTGTGTTAGGTATGTTATTTCGCCTCAAGAGCTGTGATTGTATGGCACTCTGATTTTGTGTTTTATATGTTGTCTGGTTTGTGACGGGAGGTGCAGGTTTTTTGGAAAAAAAAGCTCTATTTCTATTCTAGGGGAAGTTAGATACCATAAAAGGGGAAATGAATTTGATTTAAATACTGGTTTGGAAGGGACTAGGATACAGTTTGGGTGATACATATGATTTTTGGTAGATATGTGGTTTGATAAGATATACAAGTGTCTTCAGAAACAAATTTTCTTTGAACATGAAATTAAATTTTAAAATGTGCAATAAGGCCTTCATAATTAGTTTAGATAGAAGATTCTATGTCAGTTGATAATACCAAAGTATTGTAATAATTACAGTCTAGTCAGCAGAGTATTTATTTTTTATTTCTGGGTTTAACTGTTGAATTAATAAAAATGATGAGTTAGTTTTATTATTATTACATTTTAAATTAGATGATTCACTGAAATATATATATATATATATATATATATATATATATATATATATATATATGTATGTGTGTTTATATATATATATATATATATATATATATATATATATATATATATATATATATAAATACACACAAGCATGCACATGCACAGACAGACAGACACACACACACACACACATACTCTGTTCAGTATGTTGACATCATATGATGTTGGTGTTTTTTTTTTTTCCTTAACGGTACAGTTAAGCAGTGGTTACTACAGATCACTTCTGTTAAATTCACTATAGCATTGGAGATATGTTTTCATTTTCATCACAGTTTTGTGACCGTGATGTTATTATATATAAAAGGTAATGGTGTGTGGGGGCAAAGACCTCTCATTGGGGTACAGGCAGTAAACCTATGCACAAAAACATGGAATAATGTGATATGTGTGTGTGTTTGTGTGTGTGTATATGTGTGTCTGTGTGTGTGTGATTATGTGAGTGTGGATGTTGGTTTTGCTGTTCAATTGTTAAAAAAAAAATACTAATATAGTTTGATTTTGTAATCGGATGTAATTCAATCTAGTTGGTGAAGCCAGTCCTTTGTGATGCTGATTGGGTATTGTTGACATAGATGTTGAGCAGTGGTTTTATCAGCATATAACACACACACACACACACACACACACACACACACGCACACACTAACCCATTAGAAATTGAAATAAATCATCTATAAACAGAAATAGTTCAGTTTCAAATTCTGTATGAAATTCAGTGCATTTGATATTGGTTTGACCTGTTGCAGTTAGCAAAAGGCTCTATTGTCAAGGGCAGTGATATGGAGGCAGAGGTCAGCCCTGTTTGCTACCCTTTGCAATTCATTTTTCTCTAGTTAAGTTTGAATCTAATTTTACTTACACTTTGGAATTATGATATAATTGTTTCAAAATATTTATACAATGCTGAAAGTTATACCTTCTTTAAATTTATGGGGATATGTCCAACTTAGACCACTGACTGTCATTTCAATGGCTGTTATAATCAGAGTAAAATTTACTTTCTAAGAAGAAGAATCTATTAGTTTTTTAATATTGTTTAGAGTTTATTTTAGTATGAAACCTGCATAATTATAATGAATTAAAGTGAAAATTCAAGTTTGATTCTAGTAGTTATGATGGACATGAACATTTTGTGATCAGTATTTAACAATGCCACTGATCTATATGAGCTAAATTAATTAGTATATTTATTCTTTATTTTCTTTTTAAAATATGAATTTAACTGAACATTTTCAAGAAATATTCATAATGTGATTTAATATTATTAAACACATCCTCATTGATATTTACTGTCTTTAAGGAAGCAATTTATATATGTCTGGTAGTAAAACAATCCAAGCATTGAACTTTATTGTCTTTTAAATCCATTAATCTCTGATTCCAAACATTTTAATATCAATAATCACATTAATATCCTCTTTTACACAATTACTAATATTATTACTAATGAATTTAATTTCATCAAAATGCTTAGAGCCTACTTTAAGGATGTTAACAAAATGGACTTTAAAATTATTTCAAATATCTTCCACAGATGGTATTAATTGTTATTAGAATGATTTTCAATTGAATTGTACAGGTTATAGGTCACATTAAAGGTGGGAAAAGTTTTGAAATTATTTATTGTGGTCTCGTTTTTTTATATTACAAAAACCTGGCATTTTAACAAGGATGTGTAAATTTTTATATCCACTGTATATGCTTTCATTGTACATATGATTTAGATCTCCTTGCTGTTTTTAAGTGCTTGTATGATACTGAATAAATATGTAATTCTATTTTCTCTACAGCTAAGGTAGCTTTGTGGTTGAGGATTTATTGACATTTTTATTAAGAGAATAGGTCTAAAATATTTTTTTTACTTTTAACTAAATTTGCTTTATTTAAATTGTTTTGAATTTGAACAGATTGCTTATCTTACCCTTTTTAATTTTATTCTTACACCGATTAGAAATCCTGCCTCAAATGTAACATTTAAATGAATCCCTCAAACGTAATGTTTCTAATTCATCATTCTACAAAAGAAAGTGTTACTGATGAACCAGTGTCTAAAATCTCTAAGCTAAATTATATAGGATTACATGTACCAGGAAAAGCCTATTTTATCATTAAGATTACTCTTAAAGAACACAGCATTATGAAATGAGATAGGATGTACAGTAGTTTTAAATTGTACAAATTTAGAAATAAAATTAACAGAGAGAAAGATCCTATTAATTTTTGTATGGGTCCAAAAAACCTTAAAACAATGTGCAAGCAATAAACAAACCTTGCCTTTATAATCTGCCAAACCTTTTAAGTTTAAATTGTTGTGGTAATATATGAATAATGGTGGTAATTGGTATACACAAAATATTGGTTTTCAGGCATTTTTGCATTACATTAGCAACTCTCAGGCTTTACAAAATGTCACAACACACATATATATATATATATATATATATATATATATATATATATATATATATATATTACTCTATATTTCAGGAAACACATTCACTTTCTGCATCTGCTTGTCTGCCTAGGTCATGGGTGAAAAGAGTCCTCATTCCAGTCTATATACCCAGTTAACAAATACAAATAAATACATAAATAAACACAGGAGGCCATTTTATATTAATCATCTGTATACTTAGCCCAGTAGTTAAACAGGCAAATGTTTATTTCATAAGTTCGAGTTTTCAGTGTTTAGGCTCTAAGGCCTACAAGAAATAGAACAAGGAAGAATTTTAGCTGACTTAAGAAACAACAAAGCTATTAGGGTTATGAAACCCGATAAAGGTGGGGGAGATACTTATAATGGATGTTATACTTATGAGGGTAAAATGAATGATATTTTAGGTGATACAAATAAATATTCGAGGCCATCCAAGAATGAAATCAATATCTCATACAGGAAAATTGACCTTGCCCTAAATGATATGTTATTGGAGGGACTGATAGATCAGAATGCTTATAACTACTTGAAAAATGAAAAACCAAGAATTCCCTCTATCTTTGGAATCCCTAAGATCCACAAAAATGAGTCTGACCCCCACCTAAGACTGATAGTTACCGCAGAATGATCTAAGACGTCATCATTGGCAAAACATGTTGATGTGAAACTAAAAAAGTTATGGTTGAACAAGAGTAACATTTTGAGGGATTCCTGGGATTTCTTAAGGGAAGTTAAACAGGAGTTATATGATGACAAAATAGTTTTTGACACAATAGATGTAGTAGATCTATTTACAAGTATCCCCAACAGAGAAGGTATGCAGTTGTTAGAGGAAGTAATATTTGAGGACAACGGTCTTGAACATAATGAACAACTAGTTTGTTTAAACTTAATTGACTTAAAAATTATTTAATTATTTATTTAAGACTTATTGTCTTGAAAAATAATTATATATATTTCAAAGGAGAATTTTTTTCAACAAATTCAAGGGGTAGCCATGGGTGCTGCTTGCACCCCTACCTATGCCAACTTAATCTTGTCAAAATGGGAAGAGAAATACGTACTTCAATCTGAGTATGCTGACTGTTTGATTTTATATAAAAGGTTCCTGGATGATATATGTATATTATGGACAGCTTCTCTAGATAAGTTAGAGGAATTTATTATTTTTTAGGGAGTATGACTAGTTATTTAAAATTTATGTATAATTATTTTTATGAAAAACGTCACTACTTAGATGTAGAGATATACAAAAAGAACAAAAGTTTTAATTCTAGGATTTACAGGAAGGATACGTTCTCAAATTCCTACCTCCATTTTGAAAGTGCACATTCATTTCATTACAAAATAAACATTATTAAGGGGCAATATGTACATCCTAGTAGGATAACCTCTGCAGATATGGATTTTGAAAAAGAATGTACCTTTTTAGAGGGTTTATTTAAAGAGAGGGGTTACCCTGTGAAGTTGATACAAGATGTCAAGAAAGAGGTTACAAAAGGGAGAAAAGAGAGATTTAGACCCATCTTAGGAGAAAATCCCTCATGAGAATCTTTATAAAACAAAAATTATCAGGAAGAAGCATTTAGTAAAACATTTATAACAGAGTACAATGGACATGCAAGTTCAGTTAAGAACATTATTCAAAAGGAATGGGGAAGGTTCATTGTGTTGACAGACCTAGGAGATATCCCTACAGAACCAGTTAAGGTTTTATACAAGAAAGCACAAAACCTAAAAGGTTTATTAGAACAAGACACAAACAATAGATATAATACTATGTCTAGAAAAAAGAAAGGGACATTTAAATGTGGTCATTGTTCCCAATGTGCATTTATTTCGAATAAAGAAAAAAATGATTTGCCCAGTAGGAATAGATGGATTGAAGGAAATGAGTTTTCGAATAATCATTCTTTTGGTGTAGTTTATCTTGTGATGACTGTGAAATTTTCTATGTTGGGAAGACAGAGTATAAGCTTAAAAAAGAGTTTATGAACACCATTTTGACATTCAACTAAAAAAGAAACGAATGCCTTATTTAGATATTCAAAAGAATGTGAAGAAGCTCATTTCTCATTTTTTGTTTTAGAAGAACTTAAAAATGACCTAAGAGGAGGGCTATGGGAGGAAAAAATTGAATATAGGGAACTGTGGTGGCAAATAACACATCAAGTTAATGTTCTGCCTGGACTAAACAAGAATATTTCTATAGCCTCCCTACTAAAAATGACAGCAGCAAAACTGTGATACACCAACATAATACTATTACCTAGATTTATTAATGTTATGAAATGAAATTACAAAATAAAAGGGTTCATTGACAATGATGGATCTGCATGTTTGTACATTTTTACATATATACATTAGAGAGGTTAGTTGTATTGATTAGTGTTCATCACTAGAGGGAGCCCTTATAACACGGAATACACAGAAATATATTTTATATGGTTTTACTAAAAACTGTTAAGTTTTAGGTTTATACACTTTTACATTAACAATAGTTTTAACTACCTGGTTCACATGAACATGACACATTTTTAAATGTTTTAAAAATGTTATAATTTAAGTTTTTTTTACATCTATTTAAATGTATTTTTAATTGATTGGTTTAAGCAATACATGAGGTTTTTAGTGCTGAACTGACTTTAAGTCTTAATTTGTGTTTAATTAACTATGATAATTGATAGGTTTATATATATGAAATATTAGTATGGGATACAATTGCATCTGATGAAGTTGGTGTTGAGACAAGATGAAAACACTGTGATTTTAGTTAAGCGTTTATGTGCCTTTTACATTAAAGGAGTGTTTACTTAATAGTTGGCCATGGATTGTAATTTTTCCTTCCTGGGTGCTATTTTGGATTTTGCCAACAAGGAATGCCTAGCCCTAAAAACTTGGGTTATATGCCTGTGAACCCATCCAATCATCTAGTTTTTGTTTAAAAATTGTTATGGTATCAGACCTTCTAATACCAAATGGTATTTTATCCCATAAACTAGGAATTATTTGTGTTATATAAAAATGCATTTTGTGGTATTAAAATGGTTGGATCCTGTACATGCTTTTTATGTGTTTTAGTTTTTATATTATCATTTATTTATAAATTCACTAATGCTTGGAACATATTTTGAAATCATTATATGAAAGTATTAGTTTTCCTATAAAATGATGATAATGAATTGTAAAGAGTTCCAACTTCTGACACCTTTCTCTATAATTATATGCTCTCGAGAAAGGAATGAAGCTTCTTCCAGGTCATATTAGATCACTTTTGTTATATGAGTAAAAAACATTTGTTATATTCCAGGATAGGACTTATGTATGTTTGAAACAATTCAACCAGATATTTCCTTACACAGGGAGATGATCACCAGTAACAGACCTATTTGTCTCATTGCTTTTATCACTGTTGAATTTTCATGTTTAGAATAAGACCACTTTGATGTTATTATTATTCTTAAATCTTTGTATTCATCAGCTTATAATAATATAACATCTTGCAGTATTACCGGCTGTTCAGCAAGTTTCTTTCCACAATGCTTGATGTTATATTTATTTAAGCTAAATATGATATCCATTTTCAGCCCAAGTTGATATTTCATGCAGATTCCTATTAATGTTGTTGTAGTCATTCTCATTTGAAATAATTAATCCTAACTTGCAGTCATCTGCATACTTGTTCCTCCAGAATGTACTAATTACTGGAATTGTTTCAAAGACTGTGTTAAATAGTAAAGGTCCCAGTACTGAACCCTGGGTTACACCACAGTTTACTAAAAGAGGTATAGAGGTATGCCCTTGAATTGTCACTGTTTCTTTCCTGTCTGACAGCCAATTTTCCAGTTGACCTGGGAGGGATTATAAATACCCTTGAGTAATATTTCATATATTATTTTATGAGACAGAATTTTGAATGCTTTAGTTAGAGCCAAGTAAATGAATGTTGAAGGCATTCTATTACCCATAACTGTTGTTATCTGGTCATATAACTCTACTAAATTAGAACTGATCTACCATTGGAAAATGTAATTTCTGATATCATGTAAATTATTTTCTCTTTTATCTCTCATTAATTCAAGAATATACTTCACAAAATATTTACCTAATATTGAGTTCAAACTAGCTGGTCAATAATTCTCCATCTCTATTTTTTCCTTTTTTTAAAAATTAGCGTGACTATTGATTCTTCCACATAGTTGGAACATTAACATTTCTAAGCAAGGAATTAATATTAATAATATTGCTGAGATTTTGTCTGCTCCCATAGATGTTTTTATTTGTAAACTCACTACTGGTCTAGTTATAATTTTTGGTTTTATTACTTGATAAGCATGTTGAAAACTGTCTAATTTTTCGAACATAACAATACTGTTACCCTTATTTAGTCCAATATTTGTAAACTACATATTAAATTCATTAGCTATGTTGGATTAAATGGTTTATCTCTAATTTCCACAGACATTACCGGAATTATTATTGTCTGCACTGAATTAATGTACTTATAATAATCCTTTTTATTATTTTTGTCTGCGTCTATCTGTATTTCATATTTTCTCCACTTCAGTTATACTGAAGTACTTTGGCTATTTATTCAGTTTGAGTAAATTATATATAGTTGGATATTTCTGTATATTTTAATTAACTTCTTTTCTTCTTATACAATCTTATTAATTCTTTATTCTATCAATAAAGACATTTTCTATATTAGATTTACTATATATTGTAGACTTAATTTCTCTATATATTTTTTTCCCAGAACAGAGTAACCACCATCATTTGGTGATATTAAATCATTCTAATTCAATTTTATTAACTCCACATTTAACTCTATTATAATCTGTTGTACTTTAATTATACATCTTTGCGTTGTTACCCAGAAGTCCCTTGGTTTTCTTTATGTTAAAATGTTTTGCACTATTATGTGAACATCCCTGAGGTGTACCAATTTTCTTATTATATATAAGTTTCACATCAAATTGACAAATTCAACAAGCTGTCTTTAATGGTATTCTGAACTACCAACTGGATCATCCCATGGAATTTTATCATTTCAATAAACTTGGCAGTAGGATTGTTGTCTGTGCTTAGTGTTTTCCAAATAATATCTGGATAGTTATAATTTCCTGGAAGAGTTATTTTACCATTATTCAAATTTGCTTCTAATTTTTTGAGAAATTTCTTGTGTTCAACTCTATCAATTTTTAGTCAATGATAGCATGTTATTATTCTTACACTGATCAAATAAATCAACTGTTAGTATTTCTATTTCCATGTCTTTAGACACCATTACAGATGGTATTATCTTTAATTATTACCATAACACCCCACTTCTTAGTCTGTCCCATAGACAATCATATTTATTCTACCCTAGGACAATAAAATAAGATGAATTCCAAGTTTTGTTTTGTTTTTTTTTTTTGTTATCAAGTCATAACCTACATGACTCAATTATAAGCTTCAGCTCATTGCATTTATTACCTATACTTTCTATGTTACAAAAATATGCATTCAAAGTGTTATTAAGTCTTCTAATTCTATCACACACCTTTGCTGATTTTCTAAAAAAGGAATAAATTGTTCAGAGAATTTTCCAACAAAGTAGTCCATCCCATACTGACTTAAATGAAAAAGATACCTGGAGAACATTCTTATGTTGTTTTTGCATTCATCCCAGTTTGTGATTAACTTGTAAACCATACACAGCTGGAGTCTATATTACATAAACAAAAATCCAAAAACGTAAATGATCTAAAAGTCAAAAATGCAGGACCTCTAAAACACTATTGTGGGGGGCTGCCCCCACCCCCGCTAAATATATATACCAACTCTGAGATTGCACTACAGTGAGGAAAGGGCAAATATTCCAATCCTTACTGTACCGCGATCTCACAATAAGCAGATCAAGATCCGGCATTTCCAACCTTTAGGTAATTCGCTATTTTAAGCTTTCGGCATTCTAATAGGAACCCCACAGCTGGTGAAGCCAATTACTGAACAAAAATGCCTTTGTAGACAAGACTGGTGATGGTAATATTTCACTACGAATTACCTGAATAGAACTGGTTTCAAGTTTTTCAATGGAAGCCAAAATCGAAGCCTTCTTATGATTAATTGGAGCATTCCTTAAATTATTTGCTCCTGCATGAATTACTGTAATGCTATATTTTACTTTACCATAGATTCATTTTTCAAAAATGTCAGGTAAATCAGTTGTTTTAAGCCCTAAGAGAGATGACATAGTTACTTCCTCTTATTTACAGAATACAGTTTCCTAGCAGAGTTCTTTAACAGGGAGTTGATCAGGACCAGGACGTCTGGTTACTGAACTCTGCACACCATATTCTACATGGGAGTTCTTCAAATTATTTAAACAGACTTTAAAGTAACCCTCCGCTATGTGGTCCAAGCTATGTCCTCCTCCTAATGCTTGTCTTCTTTTTTAATTTATTCTCCTTCATATCAATTTTTTATTCCTTCTTACTGTTTGTATTACGATGCCTATACCTTTTCTTATGGGATGATAAAGTTTTATTTTGCCTCCTGTTCTTAGTAATTTTGGAATCACTGACAATCTATGTTTCACTTACAGGCATGTCTAAAAGTTCTGTTCTTTTGCTTTGCAACAATATAGGTTAAATTATAGCATTTTGATGATGATGATTATTTATTAAATTCCTGCTACTAGAGATATCCTCTTGAACTTTATCACTATCACTGTTGTCTGGTATCATTGTTTTACCTAATTTCTGTTTTTTTTATTGTTTTTTTTTTTTTCAAATGCTTAGTTTTCTTTTTTCTTTTGATTAGAACTTTTGATTTTTTTTGCCATGTACCTCTTTATTATTTATAAAGACATTAATACTATTTAATTCTTTAGATACAAGGAATGAAACTATATTCCCAAAATCTTCCCCATGTACCTCTATATTGGTTGGAGTGGTCATATGTTCTACACCTAGTCCTTTAGCTGACTGACAAATGTCTTAAATCCAGCTTCTAAAAAAGTTAGAAAGAGTGCTTACAGCTCTGATATTACTACATGGGTATTCTGTGGAGGTGTCACATGTCTTTTCTTCTACTATAGCCATAATTTCTTCTAGTTTATCACAATTCATGTACTCTTCTTTTTAATTTTATTTTCTTTTCATGTAAAGTTTACACCCTGTACATTCTCTCAAGAAATCCATCCATCTATCCATCCATCCATCCACAACCCCCTTTTTCCCATTTTTGCACATGAGGTCGGGTGTCACTTCAACAGTGGCAATCATCTACAGACAAGGTTTACACTGCCAGGTGGCTACCCCTGCCACAGTGGTTCTTCCACACCATACACCTACATGCACATTCACACCCATGGCCAATTTAGAGTGTCCAATCCACCTATTGCATGTCTTTGGAATGTGGGAGGAAACCGGAGCATGAAGAAGAGAATGTGACTGTGCAGCTATGAGCACCCTGAGGAAACCCACACAATCACAGGGAGGACATGCAGACTCAGTATAGAAATCATATTTAGTAAATCTTGAAGAGTGTTCTTGTTTAATACATCCATTTTTGATAATATTAAAAGAATGTACAAATATAATATAATATAATATGTTTGTTTGTGTCTTTCGGCTTTTCCCGTTTAGGGGTCGCCACAGCGGAACTCCGGTCCGCTAATGATTGGTAGTGGATTTTTACATACCGGGTTACCAGCCCTGACGCACAACCTTCAACGAAGGCACTCCCCATTCGTGTATGCCTCCACACAGAAGACGCTCTAGCTGAGAATCGAACAGGACAAATTCTTGCTATGAGGCGACAATGCTACCGCAACACCACCACCGCAGTTATAATAATATAATATACTATAATATAATATAATATAATATAATATAATATAATATAATATAAGGCATTCAGAGAACAATTGTAGCAGGTAATTTTTGTTTCAAGGTGTATTACTTGTTTGTTCGATTTACTATATCTAAAAACTATATGTTAGCTAGACGTCTAAACAAAGATTACCTTCAAGTGATAACTCCTGTTGACTCATTTCTATTCCCAGTTTCCACAATCATGCAAAAAAAGCACAAAACAGTGATGCAGGGCTTCTAGCAATACTTTCACAACATAATACACACTGAAGTACTGTCTCTTTACTTCCTGTTAGTTTAGCATACTTCTTCTTTCGGCTTTTCCCAGTTAGGGGTTGCCACAATGGATCACCTGTCTGCTCATGATTGCATACTACCTCCTTCAAAATGTGCTGCTATTTTGTCCCCAGGAAGAAAGAGTAAAAGGAAAATAAAAGAAATAGTTGTTCCCAAGATTGTCTCATAAGTCTTTAAAAAGACTACAGTGAAACACAGCTTCCAGTAACACATTCACAAATAAATGTCATAATTAACAGTGAAACTTGGACACAGTAATTTAGACTAATTACTTTCTACCCTCACAGTTTACACTGGTTTGAATGTGTAAGAGAATGTTATGTCTGAATGCATTTTATAGTCGTCAGTGCGAAAAATAATCTAGCAGAAGGATCATTAAATGATAAAATTCTCTTATCGCAGAGTTCGATGGGCTTAGGGATACTTTTTTATTTTATTTATTTTTCCTGATTGCAGACAATTTCCTCATGTGATTTACTCTGACACTGTTTTTAAGTTAAATTTAGAAAAATAACAGTCACAACTACTTAATCATAGAAAGTGGATCAACTCTGTCCTTGCACTGATATTGGAGGGTTCAAAAGGATCCATCTATACTGTCCACAATGGCATCTTGAAATGTCTTGTGGGAGGTGCTATACAAGTACAGGGTCCCAGGGCTGCTGTTGCTGTGTGCCATTCAATCCTTCTGTTTAAAGATTAAGACTTGTGTCAGCATTCTCAGTATTAAGATGAATGTGTTCAAGGATGTTAAGACTATCGAGAGTATGTCTTGCCTCCCTTCCTGTTTGTGGACAGGCTTTCAAACTATACCCAAGGTCTGAGCAGTATCCAGTGTGATGGGGTGAGGTCTGCATCTTTGTTGTTTTTAAATGTCGCCCTCTTAGCTTCACATGAACTCCAGCAAGCAATGGAGTGATTCACTGTGTGACGTGAAAGAGGTGAAAATTAGCACCTCTAAATCAGAAGTTATGGTTCTGTCCCAGAAAAAAAGTTAAAAAAAGTTAATTGCTATCTTCAAGTGAGAGATGACCAACTACTTCAAAGGGAGGAGTTTAATTATCTTGGATTTTTGTCCTTGAGTGAGGGTAGGGGAGACTTTGAGAATGACTGCTAGACTGGGACAGTACTACATGCATTATACTATACTATGCTGTAGTTCTAAAGTGAGAGCTGTCTCTCTGGCCAGTCTAAACCCCCTTTTTCATCTACAGTCATTATCTTTGAAAGGTAACCAAGAGGATAAAATCATGGATACAAATGGCAGATATGAGGATCCTTCTCGGAGTAGCTAAGTGCAGTTTCCATGACACAGAGAGGAGCTTAGCAAGCCAGGAGCATCTCCATGTTGAGAGGAGTCAGCTGATGTGGTGTGAGAACTTTGTAAGGATGCCCATTGGTGCTCCCCATGGAAGGTATGCAGGACACTGCCCAGTGAGAGAAGGCCTCAGTGTACACCCTGGAAGTGTTGGAGGGAGTGTATCACTCAGATTGCCTGATAATGTTCAAGTCTTTCACAGTATGAGATGGCAGCTTCTGCTGTGGATAGGAAAGGCTGGTCTACCCTACTCAACCTATCACCATGACCATTACCAGGACAACTGCACTAGAAAATGATGATGATTGATGATAACATCTACTTAACATCTGCCCAGGATTAAATAAAATTAAAAATCAGAATGTAACAATAAGGGAAAATATACAAAAACTGTAGTGTTTTCAGTTATCTACTGCACTTACGAATGAAACAAAATAAGTCACTGAAGCAGTGCTCATTCACAAAGCATGGACTGAATTCTGTAAAAGAAACAGATGTTTTGTTTTTCATTGCCCTTGTTCAGTGCAGAGGTCTTTTTCCTTCAAGCGTCACAAAAAACACATTCTTGCCTACAAACAAGAACTATCCAAATATTCTAAAAATCTGATTAAAAATCCAAGAGTTACTTTTAGTCCAAAAGTGTGTCAAAACAAAAAGAAACATGTATCTAGCTTGAACACCAGCTGTATCAAGCCCAGTCAAAATTAAATATAGTGAAAATAATTATATAAAACTGTAAGTATACAATCTAGATCAAAAATAGTGGCAACCATGCAGTGAGTAAAAGTCAGAGAAACTTTTCAGACATGTAAGGCCAACACAATGTAAAATGCAGGGAAATAGCCAATGCATGTGTAGGGAAGTGCATAAGCAGCTTGTGGGGATGTGCAGTTTAACAGTACAGCTACATAACAGTCCTGAAATGTATTTTAGACTGTAATGACATCCATCCCAGTAAATAACCTTAATGATCCAAGACTCTCTACTTCATGATGGTACTCAATACACCTGCAAGACAAATGAGATGAAAGTGAACATACTGCATGAGAACTAATAGGCATTGTGCTTTGTATGCAATACATACTTGTTTGACCAAAACATGAAGTAGGCAAGTCCTGCATGCCGCTGTAGTCAGATGTATGCTCCAGTATGTTTTAGGCAATGTTCCCTAAACACTGCAATGGGTGTAATGGTCCACCAACACCATTAATAGAGGTACTGACCATCACACACTGCATTTTCACCACCACTGACATTCTCACTAGGTATCGTGCTACTGCTGCTGCTGTTTGCCACACTACCTGCTGTGTTTAGGTGCCTTGAGGCTTGTGGACATTATCCCCCCCTCCATGTGTACTTGGTTATTGAAGCTTTGGGCATGACACTGCTTGTTTTTTGTGCACATAGTGAATATACAATATTCATATGTATCTGCAGCTGAAGTTCACATCAAACATGTGACCCCAACTGAATGTACTGTGGGGAATATGTACATCCTCCCTTTGACAGTGCCATGGTAAATTTCAGAGGGGGACATGGGTTGTGCCTTTATCTTATGTTCTCCTTTGTTTAATGTAATTAACATACATTACAGTTTTCCTTGTTTGCTAGATAAAGAATCAAAAAGTGCAAACAGGATATAGTACATGTCCATATTATTTCTGTGCTTCAGAACAACATGGCAAATATACAAAGTCATGAAGAATCAGCAAAGGGTTAAAACTCATTTTGAAAGTTTTTGCTGCTATGTTGTTCAGAAGCCTTTGGAGTGATGAACACATTGTGATTAAGTATTACTGATGCTTTAAATAGGCAGGCTGGGCAGCCAGAGATATTAGGAAAAGAAGAAAACAGATGGAATAAGTTCTAAAATTGCTGAGGTAAGCTGCATTCTTTGATGGCAGAGTCTAGCAGGATGCATTTAAATTACTTTCTAGACAGAAATGATGTACTCTGTATTTTTGCATCCCATATGACTTCAATTTAAATTGAAGCTGTTTAATTGCAGGCAGCCTCACACAACCAAGTGAAGAAAAAATGAGAAAAGGGTGTCAATCTGTACAGAAACTGACTAGGAGGAATAAACCTGTATAAGAATTAGAGACCAACTTATATATGAAATGATGAAAAGACATAAGTGTAAGATTCTGACCAATAAAATAGAATAATTCAGCATGTTTTGTGAAATTCAGTCAACCATGAATTTTGGCAGATCAAAGCGACACTGAGAACTGCACCAGGGGTTAGTATAATCACAGCTAACTAACACATGTAACACAGGGTCTGTGATTTAGAGTGGAAGCAGCAGGGAGCAGAAATAGAACGAAATCTCTGATGAAAGAATGCTATCAGTCAAGCTGCATAATATCTGCAGGGAATGTTTACACTCTGATTATCTGGCATACAGCACAATCTCCATTGGCACTGAGATGATTCACTGGAGCTCTGAGAATTTTAATAACCTTGTAGAAATCATACACTTAGCAGAAGCCTAGATACTATCACACAAAAGGACATTTAAAATAAGAAGGCACATGAATGGACATGTCACAGCTATACAAAAACACAGAAAGCCAAAGAGAATGTCATTCTTACAACAGCAGTTCTACAACTCCAACAAGATTAAAACAAAAATGTTTAATGTTTTTGAAAAATGTTGAATGTTCCATGACTCTGTAGATGGTAAACATAACAGTTAATATTAGATTGATGTTAAAATAATGGAAGGTAGATTAAATCACTAAACATAGTCTTACATTTTGATAACTATATATTTTTTAAAGAAGACATTCTATCTTATTTTCTACATCCTTCTTTACAACTCCATTCCTTTTACCAACATTTATGACTGTGCCTTTAAATACAAAGCCAAAAGAAGGTATTGCAATGTAAAGCAGTTCTTCCCATACTGCTTTACCCTACAATATATGCTACCATTAACTTCTATTGATATTCCTCCCTATAACTTCATGCGATCTTTTTCTACTTCCCAAACCCTTGTCTTACCTCTAATGCTCTTCATCTTCCTCCTCTTCCTTTTCTTTTAAATTGCTTTCAATACTTTGCACGACATTATATATCTGACATTTGCTAGCTGAGTAAGTGGGCTGGTCAGTCTCTCTCTCTTGCTTACACTACCATATAGTCTCTATCCTCTCTTGTTTTGCTTCCGTAACTTCCTAACACTTTTCCTGTATACTTCTGTCCCTGTCAAATGCATCATCTGTTCTACTTTGCTCATCACTATTTCACCATATTTTCCATTAGTATCCATCACCAGCACTGATCCTTCACTTCCTTCCTCAGAAATCAATCTCCAGATTCCTTTATCTTCCTGCCTATCTTCCACAATAATGTGGATTCGCTCATGTACAGCATAGTTGCTTCCTCCTTTCCACAACTTCAGCAGTCATCATCCTCTTCGTTCTTTTCTGCAATACTGCTGGGGTTAAATACCATAAGTTTCCAACTACAAACTATTAGCATGTTGCCCTTTCCATCTGGATTTTTCTCACCATATTTTCCCTTTCATAGTCTTCTAATTTACCAATGTTTCCGTTTTACAGGTTTCCCATAAACTCAATTCAAATAGCATCTGTAAATCTCTAATTCTATCCCTTTCACTTTCATTCACTCCCGTACATTCATCATATTCACTTTCCAAGCTGCTTTCTACTCACTCACCTATGCATTTCTTTCACAACTGTCTTCCTTATTTGCTTACTGTGCATTTCTCTCCCTAATTCAGGCTAATTTTTTTTTCTTATTTCCTCCACTAACAACCATTTCTCCTTCCCTCACAATATGTCTTCTGACACCCTTTATTCCCTATGTTTTCTTCATATTCTAGATCCCCCACACAGACACATTTTGTTATGCAGCTCTCAGTTTACCCTAAAGTCTTTCTAAGTAAAATTCATTCCTGTTCTTGCCCGCCCTCAACAAGTTCCTTACCCACTTCATCCTTTTATCCCATTCAACTCATTTAAGTCTTTCTATTTTCCTGCTCCTCAATATCTGGGACACACTTGCTGCTACCAGAGACTCTTCATATTTGGAATCTTCATCCCTTCCAATTCTGTCTTCCTGCAGCAAGCAATTTTTTCTTCTCCTTAAAGAAGTCATCAGACAAAAACTGAAATTTATCTGCCCACACATTTCCATACTCAGTCAGGATATCCCATAGTAAGTATCACAACTTAGAGGCAACACCATCATTATGTTAGGGGTCACCATATAAAGCATCATAATCTTTCCAAGTTACTGCTCACCTCTTTTTTGGTTTCTACTCTCTTACCACTGACATCTGCCTCGGTCTTCATAAGCCCATTTGTTCCTCCCTCCCCACCATCTCCCACTAAAGGAGGGTAGGGGGTCTGGTTAAATCTAGTAACTTGTAGGTAGGCCTTTTTCTTCAGGGAAAGAATTATGTCAGTAGACTTCTTCT
The DNA here is from genome assembly GCF_019279795.1 of Protopterus annectens. Lineage (NCBI taxonomy): Eukaryota > Metazoa > Chordata > Ceratodontiformes > Protopteridae > Protopterus > Protopterus annectens. Next base: position 421,219,998 of record NC_056750.1, read on the forward strand.
GCCAAGAGTAGCATTCCCCTTTTAAGAAGGGTGAGAGCCAGGAGTTGGCATCATCTATGTTGCTATGCAGGGAAAGGAGAACCTAAAAGAGTGGAGTGATTGTGATATATCAGGCATCACTGCGCATGATACTAGATCACGTTTGCCCACTCACTTAGCAAATTAATCTCAGCCTGTGTCAGGATGTGCCACAGCTGCATGCAGAGCCCCAGTCTCTTCTCCAGTATAAGCAAGGTGGTGTAATCTACTCTGTCCCTCCCCTACTCAACTAATCTTTTAACCAGGCCACTAAATGAACACAAATCATCTGAATCATAGTCAGGAGTTTATCCCTCTATACAATACTGTAGGGTCACTGTGCCCTAAAGATTATCTCTGGTATGTCTTTCACTCTGCCATTTATCTTAAAACAAAACACAGATGCTTCAGACAGTCCTTTGCTGCAAGTAACTCTGCTCTCCCTACTTATTTTCTTCTCAAAATAACCCTTACTGACTTTTTCCTCTTCATTTCTACATTAAATAGCATCCCATATACTATATAAATGTTCAGCATGTGGGCAACACATTGTTCACATCCTTAATCAACAGTATGCATTCTTCTACAAACTTGCAAAACTAGTTGTAATTTTTATTACTAGCACTGCCATGACCAGTACGGACTGTCTGGGATAATAGGCATCTTTGCCCCATTTTTTATTATAAAGTTGCAGCACACCTAGACTTAATTCATTTGCATATCATTATTACTTGTCTCTACTATAGTGCCTTATGCACCTTTTAAAACTCTTTCTTTGCAACATTTCACATAGCATGTGCCATGGATTGCTATCTCACCTTCTTTGCTATCCCCCATGATTTTTTTATTATTCATAACTAGTCTCCGATGAGCCATCAGAAGCCTGTCTTTCACAAACCTTTCCTGTAGCTTGCCAATAAAAAACAGATCAAGAAGTATCTTTTCCAAACTAGTGATTTTAAGTCTGGCAAAGAATCTAATAGCTGATCTCTGCAGTGAAAAAGGCTGATGCTTAACTCCATTTTCCTTTACTTCTTTCCCTTGACACTCAGATGTCTTCACATCATTGAAGAAGTGAATCTCCATCTTTCTTGACACTTTCTCATTATTCATGTACCTTGATGCCTTATTCACTTGTTCATTATCCACCTATCCAGCCAGTCTAACCTTGTCCAGCTTGTTGTATTCCCCATTACCTTCCACACTTCCCCCTCATTCTTCTCCACCTCTTTGACTTCTATAGCCCTTTTTATCCACTTGTCTCCCTTTTTCGCATATAGCAACATATTTTTACTTACAACAAAGTCTTACCTCCTATCCAAATGTCAGCACTAAGACCCTCCCTTTCTTTCTCTACTTCCTTATCTCCTCCTTCTTCTGCACTTTCCTTATCTTCCCAGAGCCCCCAGTCCTGTGCTTCTTCGCTTCTTTCTCTCTTTTTCTACTACAATGGCTTCAACCGCCTCTCCCATCCTTCAGCTTCTTGCTTCCTTTCCCTTTTTACCTGCCCACTTGATATGTGTATGTCACCAAGGTATCAATCTTGTTGCTTTCTACTCCTTTATAATGTTCTTCTCCATTCCTCTTTAATGCCATCCTCAGTTTTTATAAAATCTCTTCTTCCTTTTCTACCAGCTCCCTTTCCATTTTTATCCTTTCTCCAACATCTGCTCTCATTTCACCTGCCAGTTGTGCAACATGGTTTTATGACACTGGACTGAAGCCCAAAACATGGTATTTCACATAACTAAAATTTGAATCTCAAATATCAACAGTGCAGACAGCCCACAAGAACAACTTCCAGATAAATGAATCTACAACCTGCTCTTATGCTATTTCACAAGCTTTACTACTATTTAAAAAAAAAAATATATATATATACACACACACACACACACACACACACACACACACACATATAGCTGGATAAATGTGTGTGTGTGTGTGTGTGTGTGTGTGTGTGTGTGTGTGTGTGTGTGTGTGTGTGTGTAGATATAATAAAGAAGTATCATGGCTGAGCTCAAAAGAGAGAAATACAGCTAAATGACGTTTTTCTGTCACACTAAAATAAGACAGAAACTACAGTAATAAATCTATAATTGTGTGAAAGTTAAGCTGCAATAATAGAAAAGACCAGATGCAGAGAGCAATGCCCCTCTTGCACTTCCATGTAGGTATAGCCTCATAGAGAGACTAAGCAGAGAGTTCTAGAGGTGCAAGAAGGCTTGCCTTTACAACAATAATTGCTTTTTTTTATTTGTATTCCATTATATAATTATGACTAATCAGTGTACTATTACATGCAAAATATGTAAATATTTTGTGGACTTAAATTAGATATAGTCAGAATTATTTCTGACTACGCTTTGTTAAATTATGCTTCAGTATAAGATTTTGCTGACTTGTGGATTTTCAATATACACACCTTTCTACCTTTTCATCTCAGTGGTGTTGGGTTTGGTATTGTAGTCTTTGGGAAAATGTCGCGTCACAGAAGCACTCAGCCAATCATCATGATTTGAAAGACACTGATTATCTCTATAATCTCTATCTCCACCTCCACACTCCATATCAGTATCAGATCAATTCTAATAACTTGTTTTTTCACACTGTTTATATATACATATATATATATATATATATATATATATATATATATATATATATATATATCTGTATCTATATATATATATATATATATATATATATATATATATATACATATACTCTATATACTCAACATTCAAGACTCTCCAGACATCCATTAGATCTGTTTTTTCCATGCCCTTTTCTTTCTTCACATTCATTCATGTGTTTATTTATTTAATAACATAGTTAGAGCACTGATCTCAATGGACCGTTTTCAGGCCTGTCCAGAAGCTACAGAGTATTAACAGGCAGTCAAATAATAAATATATATATTAGCACCGCTTTCTCTCTCTATAAATAAATAAATATATATATATATATATATATATATATATATATGGGTCTACTTTAAAATACCGACACGCCACTTCGCCGACACACAAACCACCGAGACCAGATAACCGACAACACAAAAAAACGACAACGCAAAACACCGAACACCATTACACCGACACACCGAACGTAAACAACACATTACACTACATAGCATAGCCACTAGCCCTAACCCAAACCCTAACCCTAAGGTCTGACACTATCGCACACTCACCCACCTGCACCCTAACCCTAACTCACTTAACCCACCCCTAACCCCAAGGTCCGACACTATCGCACACTCACCCTACCTGCACCCTAACCCTAACTCACTTAACCCACCCAAAAACATAAAGCCCGTCACTATCGCACACTCACCCCACCCGCACCCTAAACCTAATTCACTTAACCCGTCCCTAAACTACAGTCCCTCACTATCACACACTTACCTTACCCGAACCCTAACTCCGACACTAACACGCACTCACCTTTCCCACACCCTAACCCAAAATCCCACAATATCGCACACTTACCTGACCGCTCCTAACTCCGTCACTGTCGCACACTTACCGAGTCGCGCTCACACATTACCCTTGTCGGTCTTTCCGCTGTCGGCAAATCACCCTTTCGGTAAACTTACCTGTCGGTCGTTTGGTCTTCGTCTTCCGCGTGTCGGGGAATCGTCGGTTCGGTCAACTAAAGGGGACCCATATATATATATATATATATATATATATATATATATATATATATATATATATAACGAGAGAGAGGTGCTGATAATTCTGAAACAAGCAAATGCAAAAATATGAATTCTGTCATTAAATACTGAATAATCTGAACTAGGTAAATAGACAGATAATTCTGCAGCTGGCAGTTTTGCAGAAATATATGCATGAACATGAGAGGAGTAACATAAGTGATACAACAAAGCTAACAAATTAAAAATATGGACAAAAGATATAACTTCCTCCATAAAGGAGAGGATGGGGACATTTGGTCAAATACAGTATTTACCAAGTTAATAGTGGAATATGAGAGGTAAAACAAGTTGAAGTTTCATAGGGATCCCTCTCCAAATCTAAAGTCATGCTAAACCCCTACAGCCCCCTTACACACTCATCTGTTTACTTATCCAATTCCCTGACGAATTCCTTGTGAAAGTAGATCACACACATTATAACATATTTGTAGTCTCTATCATAACTGTTTATTCGCCCTTCTCCATTATACAAATTAATCAACATGCCCCCTGCTATGAATTACCTTTCCAACCTTTCCTTCACTTTTTTATATCACTGTTGTCATAAACCCTCCTTATCCTTTTAACCAAAGTTTCCCTGTCAAATTCCCCTAAAACAGCGATGTAGAAAGGACAAACAATCATCTCTACAAATAGAGCATCCCACAGCATTCATTCACACAACATGATCACAAATCAATTAAACTACAACTGCAGTGAACTTTCAATACATCATCACTCCTTAGAAACACAATACTGCAGTTAAAGCATCATTTAAAAATAAGATAGTTACACACAAAAAATAAAATATACAAAAATACACTATATTCACAGAAATTCTCATTTGATTCACTGAACAAGTCATAATGTATGAAGCTAGAGCATTTGGTTGAATACCCGTTTAGTTGAATTTCAAATCACTGAATCCAAATGGTTGCAAGCCCATTACACTGAATGTAGAAAGTGCATTTAATCAAATATCACAGAATTATATGTAGTTCTGAAAATAGAGAAAAAAAAGATCTGAAGAAGTTTTACCTGGTGACAAGTGCAACCTGTACATAATCACTGATGGTGCAGATTTATTGTGCTATGGCAGTGATTCCATGTGCATGGTTGATTGTCAGACTGTGAAGTTAATATATTTAAGTGAATGTATGGGGGACAAAGCCCCTCACATGGGGCTAAATGGGGTATGCCTCCTGCAGAAAACACCTTTCTTAAATATTCTCCCTTGGGTGTTTTTCACTCTATGAAATTTCAGTCAATTGGAATTTGACTAAACAATCAGTCACCAAAGTGGTGTTTTAACCATTTGAATTTGGTCATTTGGAATTTGCCCAAATGGGTATTCAACCAAAAGTATATATATTTAAGTATGTAGCTATATATATATATATATATATATATATATATATATATATATATATATATATATATATATATATATATATATATATATATATATCTATATATATGGGTCCACTACATAATCTCAAAATTTTGAAATACAAAATTTCAAAATCTCGAGACTATATAGCCGAATGATCTAAATATCGAAAGACCAGAAGCGCGAAATTCAAAATCCCAATGTACGGAGATATTGAAGTAGTGCTTCTGGTGTTGCAGTTTGTAAATGGATAGCTGGAATTCAGGTAAGTATCTATGTGTAAGTGTGTTGGTTAGGGGCTTTAGTTAGTGTGTGTTGTGACTGTGATGTGTGTCTATGAGGGACTGTAAAATGTGTGGGAGTGAGTTTCCCTTGTGTGTCTGTGCGATCTCGGAGTTAGTATATTTAAGTAGGGGGGGTGTGGGGGGTGCAGGGGGGCTTGCCCCCCTGCTTATTTGTAGTGTAGGATGGTATGTTTGATTGTGGAGGGAAGTTATGTGCATGTGTATGTGTGTGCTGTATGTGTGTTGTACGTTCAGGATTTCGAATTTCGCTTTAGGCTTTCGGCTATATAGTCTCAAGATTTTGAAATTCGGTATTTCAAACTTTCGAGATTATGTAGTGAACCCATATATATATATTTATATATATATATATATATATATATATATATATATATATATATATATGTATGTATATATATATATATATATATATATATATATATGTATTTTATATATATATATATATATATATATAGAGAGAGAGAGAGTTGTCTCCTCTTACACTCAGTCACTACTTTCTTCATAAAGCAGAGCCTGTGGTCACTACATCTGACCCCAGTACTGCAGGAGCTCTGCCACAAAGCCCTA